>NC_053028.1:419104049-419266437 GCF_003073215.2 Triticum urartu
GAATTCTTTTCAACCATCCGGAGCAATTCAGGAGTCTTTTCAATTTGATTCTCTAGGGCCCATCATCTCAGAATTATGCATTCCAGCTTTCAGCTATTGTTCCCCAAATCTTACCGGTGCATCATTCAAGTATTCTCTAATCAGCTTGTGATCTCTTCGTTCACTTGTATCTAAATACTCTCAAGTATCTTCATTCATTTTCCAATTCTACCCGGTGATTTTTGCCTTTGCTACTCTCATTTTCAATTCTTACGGTGGTTCGTTCAAGAGTTATCTTCCTATTTTCTCATATCAATTCATTCATTGTTTCAATCCTACCGGTGGATCATCGAAGGCCTCTTCAAGTTCGCGCAATATCTATCTTAATCCTTTTTTACGAGAATAAGTAGTATGCCAAATCCATTACTTGTCATCAATTAAATTGGGGAAGGATAAGCATAATGTAATTCTTATTCTTGTTTCATCCAAGCGATTAATTCCTTATTCCGGAGGTTCATCAAAATTCTCGGTTTCAACTGTTTCATCTTTTCTTATCCGGAGTTCCAAGCTTTCCGTTTATCTCGTCGTGAAGATCCATCTAAATTTTCGGAAGGCTTCACCTCGTGTTTTCAACTTCTCTTTCTTTCTATCATCCTTTTATTACCAGAGTTCTTTAGGGAGGCTACATGATGGTTCGTCAAGGATTCTTTTCACTCTTCAATTGTTCTTCAAGTTTTCTCTCGGAGTTAAGATCTGCCTAGCTATACTCAAAAATTAAACATGCTGCTCAACACATGTTTTGTTTTGAGGAGTTCAAGCATTCTTTATCTTGCATTTGGAAGTGCAATTCTTTCTACTATATCATTTGAGGTGGTGCTATGTCATTCTTCATAATTTGAGTTCATGTTTCATGATTCACATGTTGTCAAGAATGAGATATCTTAAATCCACCAATCTCTTCATTGGAGTTATCTTGGGTTATATTTCACCTAAAACCTTCCCTAAGGAATGTTGCTATTTATGGTGTTTACCGATGATCCAAGTTTCCTCCTATTCTCGCGATGAAAGATGTTTTCATCTCTCATCGCTCTCAAGCAAGCAATTGTTTTCGTTTGTGGCAGGTTTTCACCTCAAGTTTTTGAGATGTTTTCCATAAGCCCTCAACAAGCTTGTTCTTTTCGTTATGGATTTCCCAACAACTCCGTTCAATCCTTCTTTTTAAGGATGCTCTCTCAAATTCATTTGAGGTAGAACATGTTGTTTTCTTCTCCGTTCTTTTCTTTGCATTCTTTCATTTCTTCCAGAGGCATTGTGATGATGCTCTCTTAACTCATCATCTTGTATTGTGAAGATCATGTTCTTTTCTTTGCTTATCCATTCAACCGGAGTGTCGTGTTTTATTTTGAGCTCTCTCATCTTATCAAATTTTGCCTCCCTTCTCAATCGGAGTGTTGTCTGAAATCTTTCATACCCCTTGTGCCATTCTTTCAATAGTTCTGGAGGCAGCGTGTTGTTGATTTCATCAAGTATCCTCTCATCTTGTCAAGTTCTTGTTAATTCCTTCCATTTGCAGTTGGAGTGCTGCCCAAATTACATCATTCTTATTCCTTCTCTATCTTGTTTAACCAAAGTGTTGTGTCTATCATTCCTCTTCTAACCGGACTCCCATCCAAGTGCTTTCATTTTGCCAAGTTCATATTATTGCCTTACATTTCCAACCGGAGTGTTGTCGTAATTTATCTTTATCATTCCTTGTACATCTCATTTCATCCGGAGTGCTTGCATGTACTTCTTGTCCTTGGTGACACTTTTCTTATGTCTTTCAACCTACAAGGTTCTAGTAATGTTCCTTGTTCCTCTTTCCTAATGGAGTGTTTTCAACTTTGTTCATCTTTGTTGTATTCTTTCTTTCAATTTGTTCAACCTCGCAAGGTTCATTGGTTTCACTCATTTGTCAAAGAAGCAACTTAGTTTTACCTATTCTCTTCCTCTTCCGTTTTCCCTCCGATGCCGTCCTAGATCTCGGGACGAGATCCTCTTGTAGTGGTGGAGTGTTGTAACGCCCCGAGACCGTTGCGCCAGATGTCTTCCAGTTATTCGTTGTCTTTGCCATGTCTTTTGCTTGCGTGTTGCTTTCATCATGTCATCATATGCATTCCATCATCATGTTTTTGAAACTTGCATTCGTCCGGGTTCCCCCAGCTCTCTCCGTTGTCCGTTCTGAGCCCGTCCACACTCACACGCGCTTGCGGCATGTCCGAAATATTATTTTATAAGTGGCCAAAAAATGTTCTCGGAATGGGCTGAAAGTTGGCATGCAGTGTTGTTTTGTTGTCAGTAGGCCGCCTGCCAAGTTTCATCGCATTCGGAGCTCGTTTGATAGCCCAACCGTTAAACTATAGCGGCAGTATAGCCCGTCTTTTCGTCGGACATTTTTGGTGTCCGAAAACCTTGCCGGGCTGCATTTCCATCTCTCTCCTCTCAGCCCAACCCGCTCTCCACAGCCCACCTAGGTCTACCTAACCCCCCCTCTCGATCGGGTCCGTCGGATCACGATCGTCGGACGTTTTCGGTCTCTGAAAACCTTGCCGGGCTGCATTTCCGTCTCTCTCCTCTCAGCCCAACCCGCTCTCCACAGCCCACCTAGGTATACCTAACCCCCCTCTCGATCGAGTCCGTCGGATCGCGATCGGAGGCTCCGAAAACCTCCCCTAGACCCAAAACCCTAGCGATTTTGCTATATATGGACACCCTCCTTCCAAAATTGGCATCCTCTAGTCTCCACCTACCTCTAGCCGCCACCCACCTCCATTTCCGCGCCGGCCGAACCCATCTCCGCCACTTGGCACCGCCGCCAGCGCCCCCGCAGCCAACCACGTCGCGCCACCTCACCTCTCAGCCGCCTTCCAGCCAACCCCAGCGTGCCATGCGTTCCCCCCTGCGCCCCACTTCACCGCGGCCCGCGGGGCCCGCCGCTGGCCCGCGCCGGGCCAGATCTGGGCCTGGATGACCCCATCTCTGCCCGAACACCGCTGTTCATCCCTCGCACAAGCCTACGCCTCCTCCCGCTCGACCCCGAGCTGGATCGGAGGAGCGCCGCCATTGCCCCTCCCGCCGGCGAGCCGACATCGACAAGCCTCCTGCCGGTGACCAGCAGGTCACGTCGCGCTCGCCTCTACCTTTCTTCTCCTTCCTCCTCTCTCTCTCTCTCTCTCTCTCTCTCTCTCTGACATGCACTCTCTCGGCCAACTTGGACAGGGTCTTCATGGAGCTCGCCGCCTCGCGCCTGCGTGAACTGCCGGATGCCGCCACCACCGAAAACGGACACCTCGCGCCCGGATCCGTGCCTCTCCACCCGGATCTGCTCCATCCCACCGGACCCCTGCCTCCCCTCGCCATCCCACCGCCGCCATGACCTCCTGCTCACCTGGAGCAAAGGAGAAGGTCGAGCGAGCCCCTCTCACGGGCCACCTCCCACGCTCCAGCCGAGATCCGCCGGCCCAAGAGGCCCATGGGTGAGCAGCACCCCCTCCAGCCCTTTGTGCCTGTTGGGCCAGTTCAACTTTCGGCCCGTTGATGTTTTTTTCCTACCTGCGTATTTATCTATATTCCAGAGAAGACCCGTTTTGCCGAAAAGTCCCTCAACATCATGCATATCATAACTCACCAACCGTGCATTGGATGTAAATAAGTTATATATGAAACTTGACTAGAATTTCATCTAGTTTAATAATATCCAACTTTCAATCATGTTTGACATGTTTATTTTGCTGTTTGATTAAATTTGCTCTAATAACATGCTAAAATGATTTATTTCATAACTAAATAACCGTAGCTCCAAATTTAATAAACTTTATATGTAAATGGGGTAGAAAAATTCCTAGTTTAACATGGTGGCATTGCTTTGCATGTTTAACAACTCTAAAATTGTGTATAGGGCAGAACAGTACCAAATCTAATATATGCTCATGGGGATTTTCCGGAATTGTTGTTTGTTGTTTCCGGCCTCATTTAAACTTGACTCGGTAGTTAGTTTATGTATGCTTCACCTCTTGGCATGCTAACCAACATTTAATATTGTTGAGTACATAAACGAGATCGAACTAAATAACTTCAATGTGGTGTTTCGTCAATATGCAACCCGTTGCATATTGAGCTCCACTTAACTTGTAGTTTTGCTTGTGCACTTTGCCATGCCATGTATCATTAAACCGGACATGCATCATACTTGATTGTACATCATGCCATGTTTATGCCCTGTTTGTTTACTATGTTGTTTGCTTCTTTCTGGTGTTGCCTCTTTGGGTTAGTTCCGATAACGTCGCGTTTGTGAGGATCCGTTCGACTTCGTCCATTTGTCTTCTTCATGGACTCGTTCTTATTCCTTGCGGGATCTCAGGCAAGATGACCATACCCTCGAAATCACTTCTATCTTTGCTTGCTAGTTGCTCGCTCTATTGCTATGCCGCGATACCTACCACTTGCTTTATCATGCCTCCCATATTGCCATGTCAAGCCTCTAACCCACCTTTCCTAGCAAACCGTTGTTTGGCTATGTTACCGCTTTGCTCAGCCCCTCTTATAGCGTTACTAGTTGCAGGTGAAGATGAAGTTTGTTCCATGTTTGGAACATGGATATGTTGGGATATCACAATATCTCTTATTTATATTAATGCATCTATATACTTGGTAAAGTGTGGAGGGCTCGGCCTTATGCCTGATGTTTTGTTCCACTCTTGCCACCCTAGTTTCCGTCATACCGGTGTTATGTTCCTTGATTTTGCGTTCCTTACACGATTGGGTGTTATGGGGACCCCTTGACAGTTCGCTTTGAATAAAACTCCTCCAGCAAGGCCCAACCTTGGTTTTACCATTTGCCTCACCACCACCTACTTTTCCCTTGGGAGTCGCTCTCCCGAGGGTCATCTTTTTTTTAGCCCCCCCGGGCCAGTGCTTGTCTAAGTGTTGGTCCGAACTAGAGTCCTTTGCAGCGCCACCTTAGGGAAACTTGAGGGCTGGTTTTAGTTGTACGGAGCACTCATCCGGTGTTGCCCTGAGAACGAGATATGTGCAGCTCCTATCAGGATGTCAGCGCATCGGGCGGTCTTGCTGGTCTTGTTTTACCATTGTCGAAATGTCTTGTAACCGGGATTTCGAGACTGATCGGGTCTTCTCAGGAGAAGGAATATCCTTCGTTGACCGTGAGAGCTTGTGATGGGCTAAGTTGGGACACCCCTGCAGGGTTTGAACTTTTGAAAGTCGTGCCCGCGGTTATGGGCAGATGGGAATTTGTTAATATCCGGTTGTAGAGAACTTGACACTTAACTTAATTAAAATGCATCAACCGCGTGTGTAGCCGTGATGGTCTCCTCTCGGCGGAGTGTGGGAACTGAACACGGTTCTTGTGTTATGCCTGAACGTAAGTAGTTTCAGGATCACTTCTTGATCACTTCTAGTTCACGACCGTGCTTTGCTTATATTCTCGCTCTTATTTGTGTATGTTAGCCACCATATATGCTAGTGCTTGCTGCAGCTCCACCTCACTACCTTTTCCTACCCATTAAGCTAAAATAATCTGATCGCGAGGGTGTGAGATTGCTGAGTCCCTGTGACTCACAGATTACTTCCAAAACCAGTTGCAGGTGCCGATGATACCAGTGCCGGTGACGCAGCTGAGCTCAAGTGGGAGCTCGATGAAGATCATGTTCATTGTCTTGTTTCGTTTCCAGTTGTTCAGTAGTGGAGCCCAGTCGGGGCGATCGGGGATCTAGCATTAGGGGCGGTCTTCTTTTATTTTGGTTCCATAGTCAGACCTTGATTGTATTCTGGATGATGTAATGCTATATTTATGTATTGTGTGAAGTGGCGATTGTAAGTCAACTCTTTATCCCTTTCATTTCAGAACATGGGATGTGTAAATATTACCCCTCTTGCGACATGCCTACTCTGCGGTTATGCCTCTAAGTCGTGCTCCGACACGTGGGAGATATAGCCACATTGTGGGTGTTACACACTTCACCATTATTTGGGCCTAGAGGAAGGCATTGGGAAGTAATAAGTAGATGATGGGTTGCTAGAGTGACAGAAGCTTAAACCCTAGTTTATGCATTGCTTCGTTAGGGGCTGATTTGGATCCATATGTTTCATGCTATGGTTAGGTTTACCTTAATACTTTTGTTGTAGTTGCGGATGCTTTCAATAGATGTTAATCATAAGTGGGATGCTTGTCCAAGTCAGGACAGTACCCAAGCAGCCGTCCACCCACATACCAAATTATCGAAGTACCAAACGCGAATCATATGAACGTGATGAAAACTAACTTGACGATAATTCCCATGTGTCCTTGGGAGCGCTTTTTGTTGGGGAACGTAGTAATTTCAAAAAATTTCCTACGCACACACAAGATCATGGTGATGCATAGCAACGAGAGGGGAGAGTGTTGTCTACGTACCCTCGTAGACCGGAAGCGGAAGCGTTAGCACAACGCGGTTGATGTAGTTGTACGTCTTCACGGCCCAACCGATCAAGCACCGAAACTACGGCACCTCCGAGTTCTAGGACACGTTCAGCTCGATGACGATCCCCGGACTCTGATCCAGCAAAGTGTCAGGGAAGAGTTCCGTCAACACGACGGCGTGGTGACGATCTTGATGTTCTACAGTCGCAGGGCTTTGCCTAAGCACCGCTACAATATTATCGAGGATTATGGTGGAGGGGGGCACCGCACACAGCTAAGAGAACGATCACGAAGATCAACTTGTGTGTCTAGAGGTGCCCCTGCCCCCGTATATAAAGGAGCAAGGGGGAGGCCAGCCGGCCCTTGGGACGCGCCAAGGAGGGGGAGTTCTCCTCCTAGTAGGAGTAGGACTCCCCTTTCCTAGTCCAACTAGGAAGAGAGAAGGGGGAAGGAAAGAGAGGGAGAGGGAGAGGGAACGAGGGGCCGCGCCCCCCTCCCCTAGTCCAATTCGGACTCCTCATGGGAGGGGGCGCGCCACCTCCTGGGCTGCTGCCCTCTCTCTCCCCTCAGGCCCACTAAGGCCCAATACTTCCCTGGGGGGGGGGGGTTCCGGTAACCCTTCCGGCACTCTGGTTTTCTCCGAAATCACCCGAATCACTTCCGGTGTGTCGGAGTAATGGGCCACGGGTAGGCTAACCCGAGCCCCAGAACCTTTCAAGACATCGGGGGCAGGCTGTGCCCCTCAAGACCCCAGGACGAAGAGCCGCCTTCTGAGAAGTAGGCGAGAAGGCGACCGACTGCCCACTCGCGGCTGAGTCCCGGGGACGACTTCAGGATAAGCCGACTCCTGACTGGCGACTTCCAGAGAAGCCGGCTTTGGGGAGTCGGCCCGCGAATCCAAATCCCATATCCTCATCGGGAGGGACAGGACCGGGGAGTGGCTACAGTAAAGCCCGCTCCCGCCCCTTACCAGGGGCAGGCATGGCTACAGCACGCCGTACCCGGGGAGATCTTCGTGCAGCGTGGCACTGTTGCCGTGCCGGCCCTGACATCAGCGTCGAAGGACCAAAACCTGCACCCACGACGGCTTGTCTGTACGACCCTGCGGCAGCAGGTCCCACCAGCAGGTGTGACCCATTGAGACAGCAAGTGCGCCACCAGTCGGCCCCCGAGAGTCGGCCAGACCCTCCCCCGGGGCCCATGCACCATTTATCAGATGTGACGGAGAGTGGCAATAGTGATCGCTCGCCAGGCGGCGGGGCTGTTGCCACGACTCCATGACCAAGCCCGCGTCATCCAAAGCACGGCTACAGTAATCAGCAGCCGGCAAGACCCGCCCGCGGCGGACGCGGCCTGTCGGGTCCGTACCTAGCCAGTCGGCGGGGCCCACCAATCGGCGGGCCCCAGCAGTCGGCGGAGAAGACAGAGGCCGGAGGCACTGACGACTGGGCCCGCGTCCAGCCGGATTACCATTGTACTCCTGGGGGGTAGGCCTATATAAACCCCCAGGGCACCCATGCAAAGGGTTGGAATCCATTAGCTCTAGACCAGATCATATAGGAGGGAGAGAGCTAGCCTTGCCCTCTCCTACCTCCAGGAAACAGCTCAAGGAGCAATCGTGTAAACACTTTGCCATAGTGATCATGCGGAGACCCCGTAGAGCAGCAGTAGGGGTATTATCTCTCCAGAAAGCCCTGAAGTTGGGTAAGATTCGCCGGCGTGCATGTCTACGCCTCATCCCGTTTCCAGGCACTGGCGACGTTCTACTCGCCCCCACCATGATAAGCCATCCTTTGGCATATGTCGCACCCAACCCCCGACATTTAGCACCCACCGTGGGGCGTGGTGCACCGCCGTCCGGAGACCTTCTCTGGACGGGAACCCTTTTCCTCCCTGGCGAGCACAGCCAGCCAGGCAGGCCAGATGGAGTCAGCGCTGACGCGCTGCATGGCGTTGAGATCGCCTGCGCAGCCAGCTGCCTAGCCGAACTTGTCAGCGAGGTTCGCATCTCCGATGAACCTGCATCCAACGCAGGCACGGGCGGCTCCGAGAGCCTCCTCGCGGGCCTCCTCGATCAACTCCATGTCTCCGGCGAGCCTGCCATGGATTTGGAGTCTGCAGGTTCCACCGACCCGATGCTGGTCGACTCCGACACCGCGTCGCTCGACGCGTTCCCCACGAATGTGGTGGTCTACGACGAGCCTCTCCCTCGTGCGGAGAGCGGCGGAAGCACCGTCACCGAGGTGCTCGTCATCAGTCATGACGAGCCTCCCGGCAGAGGAGCGCATGACCCACTTGGCGCGGCGCTACAAGACCTGACTGTGCCCATTCCGGAAGACGCTGACGCGGAGACGTTGGAGGCGCGCTGCCTTCAGCTCGTCGAAGGCGCGAAGAAGCTGGCTAGCATGAGACGCTTGTCAGAAGCCTACCAGCGAGAGATGGATCGCGCTGTAGGCGGCTCGCCAGCCCCAGCGGGGCCCAGCCGCCTTGGCGCGGTCCAGCAGCGCGGCGTAGCCATCGCCAACCTGTTCGGGGCAAGCCGCCCTGTGTATGCTACACCAGCGGAGAACATCCGAGCCGCCCAGGTGGCAGCGGACGAACTGGACAATTTCGAGGGCGAAGAGCGCCGCCTGATGATGGAGCGACTCCAGCGGCTCCTCGACACGGCTGCCGCGCAGAATGAGGCAGGCTACCGCACGGAGGCACCGCAGCGGCAAAACGACGACCTTCGCCGAGACGAAGGCGCGACGTCTCGGACGCTAACTGACGGCACCCGAGGAAGAAAGGACAAGGATCCAACTGTCAGCCACAGTCGGACTCACATTACCATAGAGCGCGACCGAGACGGCCGCCCAAGAGCAGTGGAACGACGGGACGACTGTCCGCCTCCTCCTCCTCGCAAGGAAAGGCGAGTCTCCCTGCCGCTTGTTGACCATCTGACTCTCGGCGACCGCCTTGGCCGCCGAGAGGGAGTCGGAGAAAATGACGCCCGCCACCGGATCGATCGGCTTCACCGATCCCTGGTGCTGGAAGAAGAAGACGAGTTGGGTCCGCCTTGTTTCGGGCCCCGCATTCGAGACGAGCCCTTTCCCAAAGGGTTCACGCTCCCAAGAGACACGCCCAAGTACACCGGCTCCGTGAAGCCGGAAGACTGGCTAGTCGACTACTCCACGGCTATCAGCATAGCGAACGGCACCAAGCATGTCGCCCTAAAATACGTTCCGCTCATGCTCCAAGGCACGACCTAGACATGGCTGAACAGCCTGAAGCCCCGCAGCATCAATAGATGGGTCGACTTCACTGACGCATTCGTCCGCAACTTCACCAGCACGTACAAGCGCCCTCCCAAGCCTCGTCAGCTTTCCTTGTGCATGAAAGGTCCCGACGAGTCAACTCGCGACTACCTCACGCATTGGTCCAAGCTTCGAAACTCCTGCGAGGGCGTGCACGAGGTGCAGGCTATCGAGTACTTCACCGCCGGGTGCAGAGAAGGCACCCTCCTCAAGCACAAGCTCCTCTGTGACGAGCCAGAAACCCTCGACGAGCTGCTGATCATAGCAGACAAGTACGCCACGGCCGACTCCTCCATGAAGGCGGAGATTCAAGTTAGCGCAACTAGCAAAGTGGCCCCTCAAGCTCCAAGAACTCCGGCGGGAGACGCCAGTCGGCGACAACAGCAGAGCAACCACAAGCGCAAGGCCCCGCAGCCGGCTTCCAGCAGCCGGCAGGTCGCGACAGTTGAAGCCCAGCAGCCGGATGGGCAGCCTCCGCCCAAGCGACAGAAAGGCGGCAAGACCAACTGGTTGCCGGCCTTCTCCTACGAGCAGACTCTGGACGGTCCTTGCAAGTTCCATAGCGGCGCGAAGCCGTCGAATCACACCACCCGGAAGTGCCACTGGCTCACTAGGATCGCCAAGGGAGATGGCCTCCTATCTCCCCCGCCTGCTGGGCAGCCGCCTCCGCCCCAGCAGCCGGCTGTCAGACCAGTCGGCGCAGTACAAGATGAATACCCCAAAGAGCACGGAGCCTACGTGGTATTTACCAGTATGGCTGATGATCGACGCAGCAGGCGGCTGCAGTGACAAGAGGTGAATGCAGTAGCATCAGAGACGCTAGAGTTCATGCATTGGTCTGAAAAGCCTATCAGCTGGAGCAGGGCTGATCACCCAGAGGTGATGCCGAGTCCGGGCTCTTATGCCTTGGTCTTGGATGCCACCTTTGCCATGGATAGACGAGCTGCTCGTTTCTCGCGAGTTCTGATAGACGGAGGCAGCAACATTAACATCCTGTACAAGGACACCATGGAGAAATTAGGAATCAAGCAAAGATAGCTTCAGAACAGCCGGACTGTGTTCCACGGCATTGTTCCTGGGCTTTCCTGCTCACCAATCGGCAAGATCCTGATGGACGTCCTCTTCGGAGACAAAGATCACTTCTACCAAGAGTTAGTTTGGTTTGAGGTAGTGGACCTTGAGAGCCCATACCATGCACTACTTGGCCGACCCGCCTTGGCCAAGTTCATGGCGGTCGCCCACTACGCCTACCTCAAAATGAAGATGCCCAGTTCCAGGGGGATTCTGACCATAGCCGGCGACTACCAGAAGTCGTCTGCCTGTGCGGCTAAGAGCAGTCGGCTAGCCGAGTCCCTGGTGATCGCGGCCGAGAAGCGGCTCCTTGAACGGGTTGTGGCGATGGCCGGCAAGCAGCCAGAGGTATCGCCCAACCCAAAGGAGTCAAAGGCTGAGGGTTCGTTCAAGCCGGCCAAGGAGACAAAGAAGATACCCTTGGATCCGGAGCACCCAGAGAGGTACGCTGTCGTAGGCGCAAACCTCGACAGCAAATAGGAAGGTGAGCTCGTCGATTTCCTCCGTGAGAATCGGGAAATCTTCGCATGGTCCCCCAAAGACATGCCAGGGAATTCGCCGAGCACAAGCTACATGTTCGATCTGATGCAAAGCCGGTCAGGCAACCCCTGCATCGCCTATCAGAAGAGAATAGAAGAGTTGTCGGAGAAGAAATAGCCCGGCTCCTAGCGGCCGGCTTCATTATGGAAGTATTCTTTCCAGAGTGGCTAGACAATCCGGTCCTGGTACTGAAGAAGAACAAGCAGTGGCGAATGTGTATTGACTACACGAGCCTCAACAAGGCCTGCCCCAAGGACCTGTTTGCTCTACCAAGAACTGATCAGGTGATAGACTCCACCGCCGGATGCGAGCTGTTGAGCTTTTTGGATGCATACTCAGGATATCACCAGATCAAGCTGAACCCGGCTGACAGACTGAAGACCGCCTTCATCACGCCATTTGGAGCCTTCTGCTACCTCACCATGACGTTCGGCTTGAGGAATGCCGGCGCCACCTTTCAGCGTTGCATGCAGAAGTGCCTCCTCAAGCAACTCGGGAGAAATGCCCATGTCTACATGGACGATGTGGTGGTGAAGATGGAAAAGCGTGGAACACTGCTGGAAGACCTCAAGGAGACCTTTGAGAACCAGTGCCGATTCCAGATCAAGCTCAACCCCGAGAAGTGCGTCTTCGGAGTACCAGCCGGCCAACTCCTTGGCTTCCTGGTCTCCGAACGCGGCATAGAATGCAACCCTGTAAAGATCAAGGCCATTGAGAGGATGGAGGCACCCAGCCAACTGCTGGACGTGCAAAAGTTCACCGGCTGCTTGGCATCCATCAGCTGTTTCATCAGTTGGCTGGGCGAGAAAGCTCTCCCCTTATACCAACTCATGAAGAAGACCACTTTATTCGAATGGAACCACAAGGCGGACGAAGCTTTTCTCCAGTTGAAGAAGATGCTGACTACTCCACCCATTCTGGCAGCTCCGACTCCTAAGGAACCTATGCTCCTGTATATCACCGCCACTAGCCGGGTAGTCAGCACGGTCATTCTAGTGGAACACAAGGAGGAAGGCAAGGCACTACCTGTCCAGAGACCGGTATATTACTTGAGCGAAGTACTGTCGGCCTCCAAGCAGAACTACCCCCACTACCAGAAGATGTGCTATGGCGTACACTTTACCGCCAAGAAATTGAAGCCTTACTTTCAAGAGCATCCAATCACTATGGTCTGCACGGCCCCACTTGCCAAGATCATCGGAAGCCGAGATGCTTCTGGCTGGGTGGCCAAGTGGGCCATAGAGCTGGCTCCCTACACCATCCACTACCAGCCCCGCACCACCATAAAGTCACAAGCACTGGCCGACTTTCTCGTCGACTGGGCCGAGACCCAGTACCTACCTCCAGCGCCCGACTCCACCCATTGGCAGATGCATTTCGACGGCTCCAAGATGTGCACCGGCTTGGGAGCCGGCGTCGCCTCACTTCCTCTAAAGGTGACAAGCTCAAATACGCATTGCAAATCCATTTTGCCGCCTCCAACAACGTCGCCGAGTACGAGGCGCTCATTCACGGGCTCCGGCTTGCCAAAGAACTTGGCATTCGCCAGATCCTGTGTTATGGCGACTCAGACTTAGTGGTCCAACAGTCATCTGGCGACTGGGACGCCAAAGATGCAAACATGGCGAGTTACCGTTTCCTCGTGCAGCAACTCAGTTGATATTTCGAGGGGTGCGAGTTCCTCCATGTGCCAAGAAACGACAACGACCAAGCAGACGCCTTGGCACGAATCGGCTCTACCCGCCAGGCAATACCATCCGGTGTCGCCCTTCAGCGCCTCCTCAAGCTGTCTGTCAAGCCTTCACCAGAATCAGACTCCATCTTTGTGCCGGCTCCCCCCAAAGAAGTCGGATCCGACTCCAGAGCCCCAGCAGACAGTACGAGGATTTTGGCAGATGGCTCCAAAGCCGCCAGAGTCGAGGTCGGCCCAGGGACTCCAGAACCCGGCCCGGGACTGGGTGGCGGGCTCGAAGACTCCAGAACTCGGCCCAAGAGCCGCGCCAGTCGGCCCGGGGACTTCATTAACCCAGCAAGCGGTTGTTGACTCCACCCCGCCGCCTCCCAGCCCAGCCGCCCTCGTCCAAGTCGCAGTTCTGGCAGTCGAAGAAATAGCAGCACCCTCATGGGCCCAGCCCATCCTCAAATTTCTGGTGAGCAAAGAGCTGCCAACTGATGAGACCTTAGCTCGGCAGGTACAACACCGAGCGGCAGCCTACACCATAGTCAACAGAGAGCTGGTTAGGCGCAGCATCACTGGTGTCTACCAGCGCTGCGTAGAACCAGAGCAAGGCCAAGCAATCTTTAAAGACATTCATCAAGGCGAGTGCGGCCACCATGCGGCTTCAAGAGCACTCGTCGCCAAAGCCTTTCGACATGGTTTCTTCTGGTCGACTGCCTTAGAAGAGGCCAAGGAATTGGTCCAAAAATGCAAAGGGTGCCAGAAGTTCCGCACCAAGCCGCATCAGCCGGCTTCTGCACTCAAGACCATCCCCATTGCCTGGCCTTTCGCAGTTTGGGGTCTAGACATGGTGGGACCATTCAAGACGGCACGAGGTGGCTTAACTCACTTACTCGTCGCAGTGGACAAGTTCACCAAGTGGATAGAAGCAAAGCCAATCAAGAAACTGAACGGTCCAACTGCCGTGACTTTCATCTCCGATAACACAATTCGGTACGGCTTACCACACAGCATCATCACCGACAACGATACAAATTTTGCCAAAGGCGCCTTGGCCCGTTTCTGCGCAACACAAGGCATCTGACTGGACCTAGCGTCCGTCGCCCATCCACAGTCAAACGGCCAGGTGGAGCGAGCAAACGGCCTCATCCTGTCCGGCATCAAGCCAGGACTGGTCGAGCCTCTGGAGCGTTCGGCTGGCTGCTGGCTCGACGAGTTGCCAGCCGTCCTCTGGAGTCTGCGCACGACTCCAAACAAGTCAACCGACTTCATGCCTTTCTTCCTCGTCTATGGTGCTGAGGCCGTCATCCCAACAGACATAGAGTTCGACTCCCCGCGAGTCACCATGTACACCGAGGAGGAGGCAAAAGAAGCACGTCAAGACGGCGTCGATCTGCTGGAAGAGGGCCGGCCGTTGGCACTCAGCCGGTCCAGCATCTACCAGCAGAGCCTGCGCCGATACTACAACAGGAAGGTCAAGCCGAGATCTTTCCAAGAGGGTGACCTTGGGCTCTGGCTGATCCAGCGAACAGCCGGCCAGCACAAGCTGTCGGCACCTTGGGAAGGCCCTTTCATCATCAGCAAAGTGCTGGGCAATGACTCCTACTACCTGATTGATGCTCAGAATCCCCAAGCACGCAAGAGGGACGACTCCGGCAAAGAGACAGAGCGGCCATGGAATGCAAATCTCCTCCAAAGATTTTACAGTTGATGCAGTATGTACCACGCTACCTTTTGTATTAAAGTACCAAGACTTCGGGCCCCCCGAGACGAGCTCGGGGACTGCCCTCTTTTGTCTATATGATAAAAGTTATGCCGACGAGTATGTTACTCTTTGATTGCCACTGGGCACTGGGCTCGATAGGTCGGCCCGGGGACTTGCCGCCTTGCACTATGAAATGCTTCCTGCAGCTGGACAAGTAGTGTGTGACGCCTAAGCCGTCTCCTGTCAGAAGCCGCAGCTCGCAGAGCGACTGTACGGTGGGCAGGAGTGAGGCAGAATGGGCGCTCGCATGAAAAATGGCTAAGGACCCAAAGCATAAAACATAGCTCAAGACGGCTTCCAGCCTTCCTTTTTTCTTTTCGCAAACCAAGTATTAACCAGTCGGCTCACCGCCTTCTATGCAACTTGCTAAAAAACACTAAAATGGCTAAGTACTTGCCTTCCCAAAGTAGCCAAGCATTTGATCCAACGGCAGTCCACAGAGCGGCTGTCCGACTGGCAAGACAGGCAACTAAGGGAAAGCGGCAAAGGAACAAGCCAAAAGAGCAATGAGCAAGAAAAGATAGAATTCGGATAAATATTTACATAGCATAGGCCCTTGGCCGAATCTTCGAGCAGAAGTTCAAAATACACCCCGCGGGTGGAATTGTGCAAACTAACAAGTTCTTCAAAGACTACTAAAGCAGATAAAATAAAGATAAGGCGGCAGCCTAAGATGCGGCAGACGTATTCGGAGGGTCGGAGGAGACGGCAGCGTCAGGTGTTGGGACGGCCGGCTGGGCAGTCTCGGCTCGATCGCCCCCGGCGGCAGTCGGCTCGGTCGC
This sequence comes from Triticum urartu, assembly GCF_003073215.2. Lineage (NCBI taxonomy): Eukaryota > Viridiplantae > Streptophyta > Magnoliopsida > Poales > Poaceae > Triticum > Triticum urartu. The sequence goes on from NC_053028.1 coordinate 419,119,615, forward strand.
ACGCGGCTCGTTGCTGGAGGCATGGTCGAGCTGAGGCTGGCCGTCCGCTCCATCTTCTGGTTCTTCCGTCTCGCCTCCGTCCTCCGCCTCGCCTTCCTTCTCGGCGCTGGAACCGATCACCTCTGCCGAGTCCTCGCCGTAGTCTGGGTTCATCCCAAACCACTCCGGCGGTACCTCCGCGTCGTCTTCAGACCACTCGGGGACGAAGATGCTGGTGTCGGTGTACTCGGCGATCGTCACCGCACGCTTGACAAGGGCGTCTTCCGCAGCTGCCAGCTCCGGCTGGGCCTCTGACCGGAGTGTGGCAAGCCGGTCTAGGTCCAGCCCCGGATACCACGCCTTGACGAACTCCAAGGCCCGGCGCGCTCCAGCTCGGGCCGAGGAACCTTTCCAGGCTTCAAGACGACCAGCCGCGACCTCCAGCCAGTCGGCAGTCCGACTGGGGGTGCGCGGAGCTTGCATGTCCGGCCACATGGCAGCAATCGCCTGGGCGCCGACACGTTGAAGCCGGCGCAGCATCCGGTGAGTCGGCCAAAGGCGAGCCTCGATGCTCAGGATATGCTCATCAAGGGTTCGAGGGGCGTCGGCGGCGATCTCTGCACCTTCCGCCCTCCGACCTTCACGGTCAGCCTGGATGGCTTGGATGGCGGCCTGCGAGTGCCCAGGGAAGAAGTCGGCCAAGACAAAAGAAACAAAGAAACAAGTCAAAACCGGGAGTCGGCACGATTTGTAATTGGCAGCTCGAAGAAAGAAAGTAAAGAAACTCACCATCAACAATGTCTTCAATCTCATGGAAGCCGGAGGCCAGCATTGCCTCTTTGTCAGTCCAGGAGGAGCGCTCGCTCGCGAACTCGGCCAGGAGTGCGGTTTCCGCCTCTTCCGCCTCCTTCTGCGTCTTCGCAAGAAGCTCCCTCTGCTATGCCAATTGAGTGGCCAGCAGATCGCGCTCCGTGGCGAGCTTACTGCACTCCTCCCCCTTGGCGCGCAACGTGGAGTTGGCTTCGCTCAGCTGCTGTTGAAGAACAGCGTTGGCTTCTGAAGAGAAGGAAGAAAGAAGGCGTTAAGTCATCAGTAAAGAAGGTCGCCAGGGAGATCCGGCCCGACTGCTCAGCATTCGGCCCGAATCTCGGGGACTACAGCCCGCGGGTGCACCAGCGCGCCCCTGCAAAGAAGAAAAAGGACTCACTCCGGCTCTCCGACAAGTCGGCGGTCCTCTTGCCCAGCTCTTCAACATTGCAGTTGAAGGCAGTAACACGGAGGTTGTGGTAGTACTGCGACAAGTATTTCAGACAAAAGTGAGTACCCGGAACTCACCAATTGGAGTTCCGGGCCGCCTGCTCAGTAGCCGGCCCGAAACTCGAGGACTACACCCAGTGGGTGCGCTGGCGCGCCCCCACGGAGAGGAACAAGAAAAAAAAGAGGACCAAAGAGAAAGCATACCCGGACGGCTGCTCGGGACGCTAGGTATGCCTTGGTGCAATTCTGGATCGCGTCGCCCTCAGCTCGAAGCTTCGTCTGGACGTCCAGAAGCGCCCGGTTCAGCGTCCCTGTGCCGCCTCCTCGCACCCACCCAATGGGCACGGCGCTCATCGCTTCGGCGTCTGGGATCGCCGAGCTGGCGGTGCCGGTCTCCAGGGGGCGTGGCGCCGAAGTCGCCTTCTCAAAACAGCGGCGCGTTGGCGAGCCGACTTGAAGGAGTACCCTCACCACGACCTCATCTTCAGTCGGCGGCAGCGGCGGGTCCGTCGGCTGTTCGCCTTGCGCGCCCCCAGACGGCGGCGGAGGTGGCGGCGGAACGATAACGTCCGGCGTGGAGGAGTCGCCGCCTTCCCTCTCTAGGATGGGGTTCTCGCCGCCGGCTTCCCCAGTCTGCCCCGTGAACTCTGGAGGCGGCGGCGCAGAGTTCAGCGGGGTGACGAACACCGCCGATTGGCGGTGCGCGGCCTCCTCAGCCTGCCGCTTCGTCGCGGTGACGGCTTCGGCCTCGTCTAGTTTCTTCTTGGCGGAGGCCTCCGCCTTATCGCCCTCCACCTTCTCCAGGCGGGCGGCCTCTTCCTCGTTGCGCTTCTCCTGCGCATTCCGCTCCATCGCCTCCCGGAGGTCGGTGGCGGGGTCAATCCACCGAGTGGAGGCGGACGTCTCCGCTGACCCCATGACGGAGGCGACGACGACCCTCTCAGGAGTGAGGGGAGCCCTGAAGCAAGGGAAGCAAGTAAAAGACTCAGACAAAGCCACAAAAAAGAATAAATCGTTGAGACGGAATACTCACACGGAGACCAGTGGCGGCTTCTTCACTTCCTTACGGAAGCGGATGGCCTTCGCAGCCGCCTCGTCCCGCCGGGTCGCCACAGCCGAACTCTTGGGCTTCTTCGGCCGACTGCCGAACAAGGTCGGCATGGCCCTACGCTTCTTCCCGCCGCCTGGAGCACCCGGCGCGGCAGAAGAGCCCGCGCCGGGGTGGCTGGCTCCTGGCCGATGGCGGGGGGCGACCTCCTCCTCATCATCAGGCCAGTCCTCTAGGCTGGCCCCGAGCCGCGGGTTGCCTCCTCCCTCCGCGTCGTCTTCCAAAGCCGCCGCTCCCAGATCGGGGTCGTCGACGTCGCTCTCTGCCCGGCCGGCAAGGAACTCGCGGGCCGGCCCCGTGTTGCTGGCTGGTGGATGGAAGATGGGATTCTGAACAAAGCCAACTGGTCAGGCCGCACAAAACAAATTCGACAAGAAAGAAGACAATCCAAAGAAAGAAAGAAAAGGTAACTCACTGTGGGTGGGGGGTTGGCGCGGGAGTACGGCTCCTTGCCAAACCGCCTGTCCTCCAGGAGCTTGCTGTCCGAGAGGTAGTTCACCATGTAGGCCACCTCCTCGTGAGGCATGTCCTTGGTGCACATCCGACTCGGGTCACGGTGCCCGCTCAATTGGCATATCATGTGGGGACGACCTTGGAGCGGGAGAAATCGGCGCGCCACGAAGGCAGCCAACAGGTCTGGACCAGTCAAGCCCTCCGACTGCGTTAGCACTCGGAGTCGCGCAACGGCGCCGGCTCCCGCAGGCGTTAGCGACTTGGCCCGGTACGACCCGTTGGGCAGTCTCCCAGCCGGTGGGCCAGCTTCGAAAGCCGGCAGGTTGACCCAATCGCCCCTCACGAAGATGCTCTTGACGTAGAAGTACGATCGCTGCCACATCTTCACCGACTTTATCAGCCTGATGGTGGGGAAGGGGTTGTCGGCCCCCGATCTCCGCCCGGCGATGAACGCGCCGCATTGAGCCGGCACGCCTGCAGCCTGGGTGCCGAGCTTGGAGTAGAAGAACTCCCCCAGAGCTCAAGGGTGGGGAGGACTCCGAGGAAGCCTTCGCACAAGGCCACGAAGGCGGACAGCCGCACCACCGTGTTGGGCATGAGGTGGTGCGGCTGGAGGCCGTAGAACTCCAGAAAAGAGCAGAAGAAGCTGCTCGCCGGCAGCCCCAATCCGCGCAGGCAGTGCGAGCGGAAGATGACCCGCTCACCCTCCTCCGGCGCTGGGGAAATCTCCCCCCTCGGCGCAAGACGCACCCGCACGTAATCTTCGCCGGGGAGCCGACGAGTCTTGCAGAGGAACTCGATGTGGTCGTCATGAACTTCTGAGCCGTCCCAGGTGCCGGAACGCACCGAGGGAGGCGCGGCGGCAGAAGAAGAACTCATCGTGAGCTGATCGCCGCGGCGTTCGTCGAAGCTTGGGCGCACGGCGGGGCGAGGAAGAAGAAGAAGGAGAAGAGCAAGGAGTAGTGGGAAGGAAGGGCACGCGTGCTCTGCCGCTCCCCCCTCCTTCGCCTACTTATAGCCTCATGGGCTGCGAAGCCGAGGGGGCGGTCGTGGGACTTACTGCGCCCATGACCCCCACGTTTCCACGACAAAGTTACGGCACGTAGTAACTTCACAAGAATCCCAACCGTCCGCTCGGGCCACAGCGGATCGGCTCGAGCGCCGAGGCACGGTAATGGCGGGCCCCCTCCTACGGGCATGTCCCGTCACGCACGTAGGCTGGCAGACTGGCCCGGCCGCGCGTTGCCACGTGACAGGCCCGGAACGGGCGGCGGCCTGGAAGCTTAGCCAGCACGCTACTTGGATCCTGCCATGACGTTCAAAATACTGTGCAAGTCAGAGTTGGGAGGGTCCAACTCCTTCTAGTCGGCCCGGCAGAAATCAAGCAAGAACCATGTGTCGAGCACCCGGAAAAAGAAACTGCTGAGGCTTCTCGGCCGATCGTCCGCAGCGCCTCACCAGCTTCGGGGACTACTGTCGTTGTAATGGGCCACAGGTAGGCTAACCCGAGCCCCAGAACCTTTCAAGACATCAGGGCAGGCTACGCCCCTCAAGACCCCAGGACGAAGAGCCGCCTTCTGAGAAGTCGGCGGCAAGGCGACCGACTGCGCACTCGCGGCCGAGTCCCAGGGACGACTTCAGGATAAGCCGACTCCTGACTGGCGACTTCCAGAGAAGCCGGCTTTGGGGAGTCGGCCCGCGACTCCAAATCCCATATCCTCATCAGGAGGGACAGGACCGGGGAGTGGCTACAGTAAAGCCCTCTCCCGCCCCTTACCAGGGGCAGACATGGCTACAGCACGCCGTACCCGGGGAGATCTCCGTGCGGCGTGGCACTGTTGTCGTGCCGGCCCTGACATCAGGGCCGAATGACCGAATCCTGCGCCCACGACGGCTTGTCTGTACGACCCTGGGGCGGCGGGTCCCACCAGCCAGTGGGACCCCAGGAGACGGCAAGTGCGCCACCAGTCGGCCCCCGAGAGTCGGCCAGACCCTCCCCCGGGGCCCACGCGCCATTAATCAGATGTGACGGAGAGTGGCAATAGTGATCTCCCGCCAGGCGGCGGGGCTGTTGCCACGACTCCATGACCAAGCCCGCGTCATTAGAAGCACGGCTACAGTAATCAGCAGCCGGCAAGACCCGCCTGCGACGAACGCGGCCTGTCGGCTCCGTACCTAGCCAGTCAGCGGGCCCACCAGTCGGCAGAGAAGACGGAGGCCGGAGGCACTCACGGCTAGGCCCGCGTCCAGCTGGATTACCATTGTACCCCTGGGGGTAGGCCTATATAAACCCCCCAGGGCACCCATGCAAAGGGTTGGAATCCATTAGCTCTAGACCAGGTCATATAGGAGGGAGAGAGCTAGCCTTGCCCTCTCCTACCTCTAGGAAACAGCTCAAGGAGCAATTGTGTGAACACTTTGCCATAGTGATCATGCGGAGACCCCGTAGAGCAGCAGTATGGGTATTATCTCCCTGGAGAGCCCTGAAGCTGGGTAAGATTCGCCGGCGTGCATGTCTACGCCTCATCCTGTTTCCAGGCACCGGCGACGTTCTACTCGCCCCCACCATGATAAGCCATCCTTTGGCATATGTCGCACCCAACCCCCGACACAGTGTCCGAATATAGCCATCCAATATATCGATCTTTATGTCTCGACCATTTCGAGACTCCTCGTCACGTCCATGATCATATCCGGGACTCCGAACAACCTTCGGTACATTAAAATATATAAACTCATAATGAAACTGTCATCGTAACGTTAAGCATGCGGACCCTACGGGTTCGAGAACAATGTAGACATGACCGAGACACGTCTCCGGTCAATAACCAATAGCGGAACCTGGATGCTCATATTGGCTCCTACATATTCTACGAAGATCTTTATCGGTCAGACCGCACAACAACATACGTTGTTCCCTTTGTCATCGGTACGTTACTTGCCCGAGATTCGATCCTCGGTATCTCAATACCTAGTTCAATCTCGTTATCGGCAAGTCCCTTTACTCGTTCTGTAATACATCATCTCTCAACTAACTCATTAGTTGCATTGCTTGCAAGGCTTAAGTGATGTGCATTACCGAGAGGTCCCAGAGATACCTCTCCGACAATCGGAGTGACAAATCCTAATCTTGAAATACGCCAACTCAACATGTACCTTTGGAGACACCTGTAGAGCACCTTTATAATCACCCAGTTACGTTGTGACGTTTGGTAGCACACAAAGTGTTCCTCCGGCAAACGGGAGTTGCATAATCTCATAGTCACAGGAACATGTATAAGTCATGAGGAAAGCAATAGCAACATACTAAACGATCGGGTGCTAAGCTAATGGAATGGGTCATGTCAATCACATCATTCTCCTAATGATGTGATCCTGTTAATCAAATGACAACACATGTTTATGGTTAGGAAACATAACCATCTTCGATTAACGAGCTAGTCAAGTAGAGGCATACTAGTGATGTTTAGTTTGTCTATGTATTCACACAAGTATTATGTTTCCGGTTAATACAATTCTAGCATGAATAATAAACATTTATCATGATATAAGGAAATAAATAATAACTTTATTATTGCCTCTAGGGCATATTTCCTTCACTTTTCTCTATATAAGAGTTTGTCCAGGCTTGTCCTTTGCTACAAAAAGGATTGGGCCACCTTGCTGCACTTTATTTACTTTTGTTACTTGCTGCTCGTTACAAATTATCTTATCACAAAACTATCTATTACCTATAATTTTAGTGCTTGCAGAGAATACCTTGCTGAAAACCGCTTACCATTTCCTTCTGCTCCTCGTTGGGTTCGACACTCTTACATATCGAAAGGACTACGATAGATCCCCTATACTTGTGGGTCATCAAGACTCTTTTCTGGCACCATTGCCGGGGAGTGAAGCGCCTTCGGTAGGTGGAATTTGGTAAGGAAAATTTTATATAGTGTGCTGGAATTTACTGTCACTTGTTACTATGGAAAGTAATCCTCTGAGGGGCTTGTTCGGGGTATCTTCACCTCGACCAATAGAGCAAAGAGTTGCTCCTCAACCTACTGAACCTACTTAAAATGGAAATGTCTACTTTGAAATTCCTTCGAGTATGATCGAAAAACTGCTAGCTAATCCTTTTGCAGGAGGTGGAACATTATATCCTGATGAGCACATAATATATGTGGATGAAGTTTGTGGATTATTTAAGCTTGCAGGTATGCCCGATTATGTTATCAAGAAGAAGTTCTTCCCCTTATCTTTGGAGGGAGATGCATTGACATGGTATAGGCTATGTGATGATATGGGGTCATGGAACTACAAACGATTGAAATTGGAATTTCATCAGAAGTTTTATCCTATGCATCTTGTTCATCGTGATCGTAATTATATATATAATTTTTGGCCTCGCAAAGGAGAAAGCATCGCTCAAGCTTGGGGGAGGCTTAGATCAATGTTATATTCATGCCCCAATCATGAGCTCTCAAGAGAAATGATTATTCAAAAAAGTTATGCTCGGCTTTCTGATAACAATCGCACCATGCTCGATACTTCTTGTGCTGGCTCTTTTATGATGAAGACTATTGAATTCAAATGGGGTTTATTGGAAAGAATTAAACGCAACTCTGAAGATTGGGATCTCGACGAAGGTAAGGAGTCCTGTATGACACCTAAGTTTGATTGTGTTCAATCTTTTATGGATACTGATGTTTTCCGTAAATTTAGCACTAAATATGGACTTGACTCTAAGATAGTAGCTTCTTTCTGTGAATCTTTTGCTACTCATGTTGATCTCCCTAAGGAGAAGTGGTTTAAATATCATCCTCCCATAGAAGTAAAAGTAGTTGCACCTATTAAAGTTGAAGAAAAGACTATCACTTATAATGATCCTATTGTTCCTACTGCTTATGTTGAGAAACCACCTTTTCCTGTTAGGATAAAAGATCATGCTAAAGCTTCAACTGTGGTTCGTAAAAGCAATATTAGAACCTATGCACCTCCTGAGAAAGTTAAAGTTGAACCTAATATTGCTATTGTTAAGGATCTCTTGGCTGATAATATTGACGGGCATGTTATTTATTTCAATGATGAAACTGCTAGAATTGCTAAACCTTGTGCTAAAGATAAACATAGACCTGTGGTAGGCATGCCTGTTATTTCTGTTAAAATAGGAGATCATTGTTATCATGGCTTGTGTGATATGGGTGCTGTTGCTAGTGCAATACCTATTGACTTATACAAAGAAATTATGCATGATATTGCACCTGCTGAGTTAGAAGATATTGATGTCACAAGTAAACTTGCCAATAGAGATACTATTTCACCAATTGGGATTGTTAGAGATGTTGAAGTCTTGTGTGCGAAAACTAAATATCCTACTGATTTTCTTGTTCTTGGTTTCCCACAAGATAGCTGTTGTCCCATTATATTTGGTAGACCCTTCTTAATAATTGTTAATGCTAGGATAGACTACAAAAAGGATGTTGTTACTATTGGTTTAGGTAATATGTCTCATGAGTTCAACTTTTCTACATTTCGTAGACAACACCGTGAAGAGGAATTGCCTAGTAAAGATGAAATTATTGGTCTTGCTTCTATTGCCGTACCTCCTCGTGATCCTTTAGAACAATATTTTCTAGACCATGAAAATGATATGTTTATGAATGGAAGAAGGGAAATAGATGAGGTGTTCTTTAAACAGGGACCTATTCTGAAACACAACTTCACTATTGAAATCTTAGGGGATCCTCCTCCACCTAAGGGTGATCCCATGTTTGAGCTTAAACCATTGCCTGATACTCTTAAATATGCTTATCTTGATGAAGAGAATATATATCCTGTTATTATTAGTGCTAACCTTTCGGAGAAGGAGGAAGAAAAATTATTGAAAACTCTGAAGAAGCACCGTGCTGCTATTGGATATGCTCTTGATGATCTTAAGGGCATTAGTCCCACTCTATGTCAACACAAAATAAATTTGGAAAAAGATGCCAAACCAGTTATTGATCACCAACGACGACTGAATCCTAAGATGAAAGAAGTGGTAAGAAAAGAAAAACAAAAGCTCCTTGAGGCAGGTATAATTTATCCCGTTGCTGATAGTCAGTGGGTAAGTCATGTCCATTGTGTTCCTAAAAAGGGAGGTATTACTGTCGTTCCTAATGATAAAGATGAATTGATTCCGCAAAGAATTATTATAGGTTATAGGATGGTAATTGATTTCCGCAAATTAAATAAGGCTACTAAAAAGGATCATTACCCCTTACCTTTTATTGATCAAATATTAGAAAGATTATCCAAACATACACATTTTTGCTTTCTAGATGGTTATTCTGGTTTCTCTCAAATACCTATATCATCTGACGATCAATCTAAGACCACTTTTACTTGCCCTTTCGATACTTCTGCTTATAGACGTATGCCTTTTAGTTTATGTAATGCACCTGCTACCTTTCAAAGATGCATGATGGCTATATTTTCTGATTTTTATGAAAAGATATGCGAGGTATTCATGGATGATTTCTCCGTTTATGGATCCTCTTTTGGTGATTGCTTAAGCAACCTTGATCGAGTTTTGCAGAGATGTGAAGAAACTAACCTTGTCTTGAATTGGGAGAAATGCCACTTTATGGTTAATGAAGGTATTGTCTTGGGGCACAAAATTTCTGAAAGGGGCATTGAAGTTGATAAAGCTAAAGTTGATGCTATTGAAAAGATGTCGTGTCCCAAGGACATCAAAGGTATAAGAAGTTTCCTTGGTCATGCCGGATTTTATAGGAGGTTCATGAAGGACTTCTCAAAAATTTCTCGGCCTCTGACTAATTTATTACAAAAAGATATACCATTCATCTTTGATGATGACTGTGTAGAAGCATTTGAAACATTTAAGAAAGCATTAATCTCTGCACCTATCATTCAGCCACCTGATTGGAATTTACCTTTTGAAATTATGTGTGATGCTAGTGATTATGCTGTAGGTTCTGTTCTAGGGCAAAGAGTTGATAAGAAACTAAATGTTATTCAATATGCTAGTAAAACTCTAGACAATGCCCAGAGAAATTATGCTACTACTGAAAAAGAATTCTTAGCAGTTGTATTTGCTTGTGATAATTCAGACCTTATATTGTTGATTCTAAAGTAATTATTCACACGGATCATGCTGCTATTAAATATCTTATGGAAAAGAAAGATGCTAAACCTAGACTTATTAGATGGGTTCTCTTGCTACAAGAATTTGATTTGCATATTATTGATAGAAAGGGAGCTGAGAACCATGTTGCAGACAACTTGTCCAGGTTAGAGAATGTTCTTGATGACTCACTACCTATTGATGATAGCTTTCCTGATGAACAATTAAATGTCATAAATGCTTCTCGAACTGCTCCATGGTATGTTGATTGTGCTAATTATATTGTTGCTAAATTTATACCACCTAGTTTGACATACCAGCCAAAGAAAAAGTACTTATATGATTTGAGACATTACTTTTGGGATGACCCACATCTTTATAAAGAAGGAGTAGATGGTATTATTAGACGTTGTGTACCTGAGCATGAACAGGAACAGATCCTACGCAAGTGTCACTCCGAGGCTTACGGAGGACACCATGCTGGAGATAGAACTGCACATAAGGTATTGCAATCCGGTTTTTATTGGCCTACTCTCTTCAAGGATGCCTGTAAGTTTGTCTTATCTTGTGATGAATGTCAAAGAATTGGTAATATTAGTAGACGTCAAGAAATGCCTATGAATTATTCACTTGTTATTGAACCATTTGATGTTTGGGGCTTTGATATATGGGACCTTTTCTTGCCTCTAATGGATATACGCATATTTTAGTTGTTGTTGATTACGTTACTAAGTGGGTAGAAGCTATTCCAACTAGTAGTGCTGATCATAACACCTCTATTAAGATGCTTAAAGAAGTTATTTTTTCAAGGTTTGGAGTCCCTAGATATTTAATGACTGATGGTGGTTCAAATTTTATTCATGATGCTTTCCGTAAAATGCTTGCTAAGTATGATGTTAATCATAGAATTGCATCACCTTATCACCCACAGTCTAGTGGTAAAGTAGAATTGAGTAATAGAGAACTCAAATTAATTTTGTAAAAGACTGTTAATAGATCTAGAAAGAATTTGTCCAAGAAACTTGATGATGCGTTATGGGCCTATAGAACTGCATATAAAAATCCTATGGGTAAGTCTCCGTATAAAATGGTTTATGGTAAAGCATGTCATTTACCTCTTGAGCTAGAACATAAGGCATATTGGGCCATTAAAGAGTTCAATTATGATTTCAAACTTGCCGATGAGAAGAGGTTATTTGACATTAGCTCACTTGATGAATGGAGAACCCAAGCCTATGAGAATGCCAAAGATGGCATGACAAAAGAATACAAAAGCGTGAGTTTAATGTAGGTGATTATGTATTGCTATACAACTCTCGTTTAAGATTTTTTGCAGGAAAGCTTCTCTCTAAATGTGAAGGTCCTTACGTTATCGAGGAGGTCTATCATTCTGGTGCCATAACAATCAAAAACTTCTAAGGCACAAATCCGAAGGTGGTGAACGGTCAAAGAATCAAACATTATATCTCTGGTAATCCTATAAATGTTGAAGCCAATGTTATTGAAACCGTAACCTCGGAGGAATACATAAGGGACACTTTCCGGAACGTTTCAGACTCCGAAAAGGAATAGGTACGTGGTACGGTAAGGATGTGTTTGATAGCCTGCATGATCCTGTCATAGTGTTCCCCCCTGAGACATGTTAAGTACAGACATGCTGAGTATATACAACTGCAGTTGTTTGGTAGCCTGCATGTGTACGGACATGCTGAGTTGAGACTTTGTTTGGTAGCATGTATCTGTCAGGACATGCTGGGCTTAGACTTTGTTTGGTAGGCTGTATCTGAGATGGTTAGGATACCATAGTTACAAATACATGATAAAAATTCGTGTGCACAATTCAAAGGGTTCTTGGCGGCATACATCATTTGACCAACATTTCGACATATATATTTGGACATATATATTTGTCGGCAATTATTAATTTATTTTCAATAATAAATACATAATGTTGTTCATTCTTAAAAAAATCTGTGAATCAACACGACATCTTCTCGCAAACAAAAAGAATGAACATGTGAAAATTGGTAGGTGTATTTTATATAGAGGCAAAATTGCATAGCATGTGTGCTTGATTTTTTGTGACACAGATACAAATACACTTAAAGAAATCTTGTGGCATCGAACGACAACAGACATGTTGAACTATTTAAGAACCATGTTATTAAGAAAAGTAACTTGGTTGAACCAATAAATCTTTAGATCCATATTACATATAGTCTCATTCCAAATTCAACTTATTAAAGGGATAGTTCTCAAAAAGCACCAACTAACATCAACTCAAACAAGATCAGGATTCTTCTCCAAGATACGCTTGAATGATGCTTTGCGGACTTTCTCATCCATCTTCACAAAATTAAGGTCTTTTCCCTTATGTTCGGTCAGATAATCTAAAACAGCCAACCGCTTAGCGAGATCATACTCAACAAGGTCCATTACAGCCTTGTACAACTCAGGGTGTGTTTCGGTATGACATGTCTTGTTGATAGCACTTGCAATCTCATGCACAGCATCAGACATGTTGTTAACCTGGATTGAGTCTTCTTCAGTCATAACAGATGTCCTCTTCCTCTTCTTAGTTGTACTAGGAGAAGGATCATTAGTTTCACTAGCACCAAGAAATACGAACTCAGCCCCAACAGGACCATTCACAAATCCCTCGCCACTTGTTCCTTGCCCCTCCACAACAATGGATTTTCCTTTGCCCTCCACATCAACAGGTTTTCCCAATGGCACACCAGAGCCCATTGAAAACCTCCCAGTGGCGAGCTTATCAGCGAAGCAAAGTTCCATATAATTGTAGTGCTCAAGCGGTGTGTTCAGTAATTCAGCATCCGTTGGATGGTCCTACAAAATAAAACAACATTTCAACATTTAAGCAACATAAGTAACTAATTTCAGCACAAAGAGTAACTCGTTTCAGCACCATTTCATCAATGAAGTAATCCATTTGAGCATTTAAAAAAATTGCAATCGTACCGGAGTGTGGCCTAAATAGTGTTGCTCTTCTAGCACTATCATTTTCTTGTCATCGTCCCAAAGTGCACCACTTAATCCACGGAGATGAACAATTCTTTGCCACCTAGTCCGCCACTTGCGAAGATGATTGTGCACCTCGGTGTTACTCACATCATAACCAACAAAAGCAGTCAAAGCCTTTGCAACTTTCATTTTATCGGCCTCCTTGAATCCTTTGTCAGTCCTAACACATTTTGCTGCTACATCTGTAAGACCTTTCAACATGATAGCAGACATAGGCGGGGTCCAATTCATGACCTTTGGGGCCTTCTTGGCTTTAGCACCAAGATCCGGAATCTCTTGCACGCCATTATCCATCTACAACATATATTCCAGGAATTAGTAACATATTCAAAATCCTAGGTTTGACTTTTTTCAACATTTTGTTATAACAGTGCAACGCTACAATATAAACATTCCAGCAATTAAAAAACAAATTTCAGTACATCAATATAATATCCACAAATTGTTTCACAATGCACCACTCAATTCAAATAGAGGGATTACAACATGAGTCACAACTCAATTATTAGGATTACAAGATCAAGTTTCAACATGATACATCAAATGTGTGCCGCCCCCCTATTCGCCCACATCTGATTTGCTAATTGGTCCCTCTTATGAGCCCAAGAATTATTGTCATGGACTATATCATTGTGATCTTCATCGGTGGGTTCCGGGTTCCAAGTTTCCTCGGGAGGGAAATATTCATCCTCACCAAATTGAAGTACCCAGTTGTGGAGAATTGCACAAGCAATGACTACTTTTACTTGGGTCTTGAAAGGATGAAATGGCTTATTGTAAACAAACTTCCACCGATTTTTGTACGCACCGAAAGCCCTTTCGACCGATGTCCTCAAAGAAGAGTGTCTTAAGTTGAACAACTCTTTCTCATTTTGAGGATGATTCCCTCGCCCATACGCCTTCAAGTGGTACATTGTGGCACGGTATGGTGGAAGAAAACCCGGTCTCACAGCATACCCCGCATCAACAAGGTAAAATTTCCCTATGAAACAACAACTATTAGCTACAGGAGAAAAATATTTATGTATTTAGTTACGAGTCTAGCTTATTACCTGTAGGAACTTTCAACCCATCATCCCTCTCCAATGCATTTGCAAGTATAAGGGCATCATGGGCTGAACCCTCCCACCCCGCAAGTACGTAGGTAAACTTTAGATCAAAGTCTACCGCGGCCATGACATTTTGGGTAGTCCCTTCTTTTCTACCCCTAAAGGCAGCCGAGATCCTTCTTGGGACTCTAGCAAGCACATGAGTTCCACCAATTGCTCCAACACAATCCTAATTAATGAAGACAAATATTTGTTATTCATAAATCTCATCAATTTTTTGACCTTATTTGGAAACAAGATAATTTACCTTGAAATATGGATTGAAGCGGGTGCTTTGTTGTATTTTAGGGTGGCATCCATTGGAGGGAGGCCGAATCATCTCATCTCACAACTCTCCAATAGCATAAAGCACCGCCTTAAAATACCTACTAATTACTTCAATAGATCTTCTAAAGATCGGTTGTAGTGTCCTAAACCTTTGGTTATGCTCGACCACTAGAAGAAACATGGCTGCTTGTTCCTCAATAGAAGCATGGATGCTATCCACCAACAATTCTCTCTCTCTAAACAAAGTACATAAACGGAAAAAGGGAGATTTTCTCATTCTAACCTGATTTGAGCAATTTATGTCGCTAGATTGATAAATGTATCTCAAGTTGGACTCCCTAGCAACGGCACGTTCAGCCATAATACCCACAATTATCCCCGGGGTTTGTTCCCTAGCTCTTCTTAACACAAATGTCAGATAAGCACACAATGCAGCTACTAGACTGGCTCCTCTCACAATTAGTTGGCATCGTTTTTTAGCCAAGTCATCCATCTAAACAAATAGAAATACATGAGTGTTCCATGTTTGAAGAAAAAAATGGTACGTAAAGAAAAAAAATGTGATATCTTGCAAATTATTCCAATTAAAAAATAAGCACGATTCACAAACAAATAACAAATAAGAAAATCAACACAAACTGTGATGAATGGGAAACATGATCTGCGTTTAGAAAAAAAATCAGTGCTATATAAACTAGCACCATCTCTCTCAAATGATACAACATGGGCATCTAGCAGTCATGTCGTACTAGGAAAAGACATCTAGCAAAACAACTTGGACATCTACTATATTTAAAAGATCAATCTGTTATTAGTAAAAGAGTATGCCGATGCAACCTGGACATCTAGCAGTCATGACATACTAGGAAAAGCCACCTAGCAAATCAACTACATCTATCGTATATGTCAAAGATCATTCTTTTCAATCGAAAAGAACAATGCAGATGCAACCTGGGCATCTAGCACCAAACATCAAAGAACAAACAAAAGAGAGGATAGTTTTTTTTCTTCAAACATCAAACGCAGACATCTTCTAATCTACTTTCTCTCTCAAGGTCCATTTATTTCTCATTACGTGCTAGCTGATTATAAGGAGGGTGGAAGATTGAGGAAGGAGTAGGAACGGGAGGGAGGACAGTAGAACGAGGAACAAGAGGTACGAGGGAATACCTTGCTAGGCGATGGCGATGGCGAGTTGGAGCAGCGGCGGCGCGCGGCGGCCAGAAGATGACGAGGCGGCGAGGAGAGAACGAGATCGCTGGGGAGTCAGGAGAGTTGGGGTAACCCTAGCGTTAGTGGGTCCAGATGGGAACTGGTGGGTTGGGCTCAGCTTTTTTCGTGGGTTCGACCCATGCATGTTGACCAGCGAACCTCCTTTCACATGTTCTCTCCTGAGCGTGGCTACGAGGGTATTCGGTGTGAGCAGAGCATAGCTGAGGAGACCCCGCGCAGGCTACCAAACAACGAAAAGTGGGTCGAGTAGGGAACATACAGGCTTATGCAGGCTACCAAACACATCCTAAGTAAACCGACTCCAAAACAGTTCTAATGGCAATTTTTCTCTGTTTTGGAATATTTAGAAAAATAGAAAATTAAGAAGCAGACCGGGAAGGACAAGAGGGCTCCATGAGGGTGGAGGGCGCGCCCCCCTACCTCGTGGGCACCTCATGCACTCTCCGGACTCCGTTTTCTTGCACGTTACGTATTTTGGTTGATAAAAATTCATTATATAATCTCCCGAAGGTTTTGACTCCCCTATCACGCAATTATCCTTTGTTTGTTTTTCGAGTTGTTGCTGATGTAGATTAGAGCAAGATGTCTTCGCAAGAGTCAGTCAGGGAGAGCCGGGTGTCTCATCCGGCATCGAGATCAAGGACAAACAGCAATGCTGACCACTTTGGCCAGCAACAGAGGAAGAGATGGAGGCTGATTTGAAGAGGATAGATGCCATGGAGGAGGATCAAGAAGTCACTTCTCGCTTCCGAGCTGGATTCACAATGGGGGAGCTACAGAGCTTGGCTATCCCAAACTCGGTTATCCCTTCCAATGTTAGATTTCTTTCTTATGAAAATATGAAAAAGAGTGTCACTTGTTCTCCCGCAGCTATGCAACACCCTTGGGTGCAAGGAGCTTTGGCTGTTACAGGAAAGCTTCGAAAGGAAATAATGGACCTCAAGTAGCAAGTCAATAAGCTCGAGGAGGAGAATCGTATCTTGAGGGGCATCATCGCCAAGAATATCACATCACCATCCCCAAAAAAGGAGACATAATCACATGGGTATGGGCACTCCCCTTGGCAACTGCCTAGCTTGGGGGAGGTGCCCCGGTATCGTATCACCATCACCTTCATCTTTACCGTTTTTCTTAGTTCAATACTTTTGATAATATTTTGATCTAGTAGAATAAAAGTTTTTAGTATGATTTAGTTTTGAGTTTTGCCTTATGATCCCTCTATGTAATCGAGTCCGTGAGCTATATAATAAAGATTAGTGTTGAGTCACGGGCTTGATGATTTTGCTATGATCTTGAGGGAATAAAATAAAAGAGAAGAAATAAAAAGAATAAAAGAGATCATATGGATCTTATGGAGAGTAATGAGCTCACATATAAAGATTATGATGAATAAAAGTTGTTAAGAGTTGACAAACATAGTTTTGGTCATCGTTGCAATTAATAGGAAGTAATAAAGAAAGAGAGGTCTTCACGTAAAAATATACTATCTTGGACATCTTTTATGATTGTGAGCACTCATTAAAATATGATATGCTAAAGAGTTGACATTGGACAAGGAAGACAACATAATGGGTTATGTTTTCTTACATCTAAGATAAATTATATTGCCATGGATCATCCAACATGGTTGAGCTTGCCTTTCCCCCTCATGCTAGCTAAACTCTTTGCACCAAGTAGAGATACTACTTGTGCTTCCAAATACCCTTAAACCCAGTTTTGCCATGAGAGTCCACCATATCTACCTATGGATTGAGTAAGAGCCTTCAAGTAAGTTGTCAGCGGTGCAAGAAATAAAAATTGCTCTCTAAATATGTATGACTTATTAGTGTAGGAGAAAATAAGCTTTATACGATCTTGTGATGTGGAAGAAATAAAAGCGACAGACTGCATAATAAAGGTCCATATCACAAGTGGCAATATAAAGTGACATTCTTTCGCATTAAGATTTTGTGCATCCAACCATAAAAGCGCATGACAACCTCTGCTTCCCTCTGCGAAGGGCCTATCTTTTACTTTTATCTCCCACCTTACATAAGAGTCATGGTGATATTCACCTTTCCTTTTTACATTTTATCTTTTGGCAAGCACAATATGTTGGAAAGATCCTGGTATATATGGCTAATTGGATGTGAGTTTTCATGAACTATTATTGTTGACATTACCCTTGAGGTAAAACGTTGGGAGGCAAAACTATAAGCCCTTATCTTTCTCTGTGTCCGATTAAGACTTCATACCCATAAATATTGCGTGAGTGTTAGCAATTGTGAAAGACTAAAAGATGGTTGAGTATGTGGACTTGCTAAAAAGCTCTTATATTGACTCTTTCCTATGTTATGATAAATTGCAATTGCTTCAATGACTGAGATTATACTTTGTTAGTTTTCAATGAAGTTTATGATTCATACATGAAATTGTGATTGAATTGTTACTCTAGCATAAGAGATCATATGACAATAATTATATAAGCTGTTGTTCTAAGAATGATCATGATGCCCTCATGTTCGTATTTTATTTTTATTGACACCTCTATCACTAAACATGTGGACATATTTTTCGATTTCGGCTTTCGCTTGAGGACAAGCGAGGTCTAAGCTTGGGGGAGTTGATACGTCCATTTTGCATCATGCTTTTATATCAATATTTATTGCATTATGGGTTGTTATTACACATTATGTCACAATACTTATGCCTATTCTCTCTTATTTTACAAGGTTTACATAAAGAGGGAGAATGCCGGCAGCTGGGATTCTAGGCTGGAAAAGGAGCAAATATTAGAGACCTATTCTGCACAGCTCCAAAAGTCCTGAAACTTCACGGAAGTTATTTTCAGAATATATAAAAAGTACTGAGTGCAAGAAGTACCAGAGGGGGGCCACTCACCAGCCACGAGGGTGGGGGCGCGCCCCCTGCCTCGTGGGCCCCCTGGTGGCCCTCCGATGCCCATCTTCTGCTATATGGAGTCTTTCATTGAGGAAAAAATCATAAGAAAGCTTTCTGGACGAGACTCTGCCGCCACGAGGCGGAACCAATCTAGGGCTCTGGCGGAGCTTTTCTGCCGGGGAAACTTCCCTCCGGGAAGGGGAAATCATCACCATCGCCATCACCAACGCTCCTCTCATCGGGACGGGGCCAATCTCCATCAACATCTTCACCAGCACCATCTCCTCTCAAACCCTAGTTCATCTCTTGTATCCAATTCTTGTCTCTAAGTCTGGGATTGGTACCTGTAGGTTTCTAGTAGTGTTGATTACTCCTTGTAGTTGATGCTAGTTGGTTTATTTGGTGGAAGATGATATGTTCAGATCCTATATGCATATTAATACCCCTCTGATTATGAACATGAATATGCTTTGTGAGTAGTTACGTTTGTCCCTGAGGACATGGGAGAAGTCTTGCTATTAGTAGTCATGTGAGTTTGGTATTCGTTCGATATTTTGATGAGAAGTATGTTGTCTCTCCTCTAGTGGTGTTATGTGAACGTCGACTACATGACACTTCACCATTATTTGGGCCTAGAGGAAGGCATTGGGAAGTAATAAGTAGATGACGGGTTGCTAGAGTGACAGAAGCTTAAACCCTAGTTTATGTGTTGCTTCATAAGGGGCTGATTTGGATCCATATGTTTCATGCTATGGTTAGGTTATACCTTAATACTTTTGTTGTAGTTGCGGATGCTTGCAATAGAGGTTAATCATAAGTGGGATGCTTGTCCAAGTAAGGACAATACCCAAGCACCGGTCCACCCACATACCAAATTATCAAAGTACCGAACGTGAATCATATGAACGTGATGAAAACTAGCTTGACGATAATTCCCATGTGTCCTCGGGAGCGCTTTTCTCTATATAAGAGTTTGTTCAGGCTTGTGCTCTACTACAAAAAGGATTGGGCCACCTTACTGCACTTTATTTACTTTTGTTACTTTTTGCTCGTTACAAATTATGTTATCACAAAACTATCTATTACCTATAATTTCAGTGCTTGCAGAGAATACCTTGCTGAAAACCGCTTATCATTTCCTTCTGCTCCTCGTTGGGTTCGAGACTCTTACTTATCGAAAGGACTACGATAGATCCCCTATACTTGTTGGTAATCAGGAAAGCAGGTGGAGTTGGGGGACGCTTGACTGCCTTCCCCGCCACCGCGGCCCTCGTCTGGCGTATAGGCGCCTCCGGAGGTTGTTGCGGTTATGCGGTCCTGCCGGGCCAGACCGGCTCATCAGAGATGGCCCGCCGCAGGACATGCCCTCTCCCTGTGGCCGGGGGCTTGACAGCCTCGGCCTCCTCCTCACACAACTCATCGGCGTCATCTTCATGAGAGGGGCCCCGGTGCCGGCGCTGCTGGCCTCCCCAGCGGACTCCTCCCACTGGGCGAGCTCCCTCTCCTCCGCGGCCGTCGCGGCCTCGTCCTTCATGCTGCTAGTGCTGCTGGCCTCCTTGGCGAGCTCCGCCTCCGCCGCCCTGGCGGCGATGTAGTCCTGCTTCACCTGGGTGGTGTCCTGGATGAGCCGCGGCTCCTCACGGACGTACCTCTCCACCAAGGTGTCGAAGAACTACTGCACCTGATCCTCCTCCGACTCGGCCCAATTTGGGTCAAGGCCGTGTGCATTGAAGTCCGGCATCATGGCAATGATGTCGGTTCGGCGAGAGTTGTTGCTCCGCAGGACCACCCCCGCCGGCAACCCGAACAAGGGCCCCTTGGCGACCTTGCCGGCCTTCGCGGCCTTGCCGGCCCTTTCGGCCCTGCCGTCGCGGCTCATGTCGAGCTAGAAGAGCTGCTGACAGAAGTGGGCATGCTCCATCACCGTGAAGTTGTGGTCCAGGCCAGGGCGGAGCCGCATGATGTCGGCCGTGTTGCTGAAAAGCCAAGCCGGCCTCCTCTTGTTGTGCATAGGAGCGATGCGGCGCCGAATGAAATCCGCCCCAATCATCTCCAGGGTGATCCTGGCAGTGGCGAGGCGGTGCATCCTAGTGGTGGTGATCGTGAGCCTCCCGTCCTAGGCGTCGACGTCGCTCCAGTCATCTCTGGAGACCGGCGGCGTCTGGCGAACTTGGCAAAACTCTTGAGGGTCCTCCTCCTCAATCCAGCACCGCCGGCTCCGCCACTCCTCCCACCTCTCCTTCTGGGCGCCCTCTGGATACATCCCCTTCTCCAGGGGCCTTGGGATCCAAGTGACACAACCAGAGATGGCGCCTCCCTTCAGGATCTGAGGATAAAAGTAGTGGCGGAGGAGTGCCGTGCTGGGAAGCACTCCGGCGAAGCCCTCGCAGAGATGGGCAAAAAGAGCCATGCACGCCACGACATTTGGAGTGAAATCCAGAAGATGGAAGGCGTATGTGTGCATGATGTCGTTGAAGACATCAGAGAAAGGGGGCAGAGGCCACGGGAAAAGTAGTCAACGAAGAATGGGTACCGATTTGGGGCGGCCTTGGCGCAACCGGCGGGGATGACGTGTGTGGCTAGATGCCCTGTCGTCTCTCCCCCGTCTTGCACCCCCACAGGGGCCTGAAGTTGTCTCAGAGGTGGACCGCGTACCGTTGAGGGGAAGTAGGCGAGCTGCGTCCGCCGCGCTGCCAACTCGTTTTCCGGCGGCCCCGTCCCCCCGGCGGCCCTGGCCACTCCTTTTCTCTTGCTGGTTTTGGGTGCCATGGCGGCTGCGAGAGATGGAGGAGAAAGGGCAGAGAAAACGCGGCGGCGACGAGCGAGAGCAAGGGATTGAGGAGGAAGAAGGAAGGGAAGGCGGTTCTGAGATTGGAGAAGACACAAAGGGTAAATGAGCAGCGCGCCCGCGGTTGTTCATTTTTACGGGGAAGGCGCGGGCCGCCTCTTTACCACGATGTGACGCATGCGTGCGGAAACCACCCCACGCATGACCCCCACGTCAGGCGTGACCCTCCACAGTGGACGGAGAAATTATTGTGGTAAAAAATCCGCCCCACCTGCCCGCGCACCGTTCTGGGCCTAGCCCAACAAAGCGTCGCGCTTATGTGTGGCCTAGGTCCGGGGGCTCCTGTCGGTGTACAAAAGTAGGGGCTCTCCTTTTGCACCCCTTTACTTGTGCACGCGCAGTCAGAGCCATGCCCACGACCACACTAAGCAGGGCAGAGGAGAGATGCCAGAGCCACACCAAGACTAGAGATGCAAAGAGAGCAAGAGGGCGAGGTGGACTCCCCCGGAAAGACCCCTGCCGGGGTGGCTTCCGCAGCCTCGGCAAGATCCTTGCCGGGGCAACTTGCCAAACACCAGCAGAGCGCGCCACCCTTGAGCCCAAGGGATTCCCACGCCATGTTGGAACCAAGGCTCGGGAGGCACCTCCATGGTGGCATGCAGATCTTTGTAGAGATCATAGACACAAAAGATCAGATGGAAACCAGAAGACGACGATCCTTGGCGAGATCCTTGCCAAGGAGATCCACGAGACCCCCGGCAAGATCCTTGCCGGGGACGACCGCGGTGCCGCAGCAAGACCCTTGCCGGGACCTCGACAAGACCTTGCCGAGGTCGCTTGCGGGGCCGCAGCCAGGCTCGCGTCCGACAAGACTCCACCGCCGCTCCCCATACAGCTGCTAGCTCGACCAGCTGGGCAGGCATCTACGTGGCAGCACGCGGCCTCTACACCAACTCAGCAAGCACCTGCGTGATGGCATGCAAATCTTCGTGAAGGCTCCACCACTGCGCCAGCCCAGTAGCCAGCCAACGTGGCGCTACAACGCCTCGTCAGCTTGGACGTGCGTCGAAGCCAAGCGAGGTGACGACGGCTGGGACGAGCTTCTCTGTCGTCCCTAATAAAGCAAGGGGGGCACGTCGGCATTGCATTAAATGCGTTTGTCCGATGATGCCAGGGGATAGACTCAGCCCCTGTACACCTTTCCACCTCCTGTGTGCCACTGTGGCAACCCCTTTTTGTCTATAAAAGGAGGCCCGAGGCGTACTGGAGGGGGATTCGGATATTTTGGACTAGAGAGCCACCGCAGCTAGTTCAAGAACACAAGAACACCTAAATACTTCAAAGCAGGACTAGGGTTTTACGCGTCTCCGCGGCCTGAACCTGGGTAAACGATTTGTGTGCTAACCGCCAGACCCGCTCTTCGCACAACCCCGCGCCCGCCAACCGTAGAAGGGATCCCAGTGACCCCATAGGTGTCGTTTCCCACCGACAAACTCGTAGCAGCGGACTAACTTCTAGCAGCGGAACAATGATGAAGGTGGTGAACTCTACTCCTCGGGGACTCTGGCTGGGACACGATCTAGCTCGCACGAACGGAAACCACAATAAACAATCAATCATGTCATCACCTGCAATCTGGCATGACACGCCAGGTCAGTACATTGAATGTCCTTGCAAGCTCACAACAACAAAAAGCATCAAGGCAAAATAACAACATAGCATTTAATAGGTTAAGTTATTAACAACTATTATGAGGAAGCAACTACTAATCATGATAAGATACTACTAGAATTACTGCTAAACCACCATCTCAAGAACCATCTCACTCTTGGCTATCTGGCCAAGCAAATAAATCACCTCGATCACCTCGTGATCAATGCCTCCACGTGATTACCGCGTGACCACATCACAAACTGAATGATCATCCTCGAGATCATCCCAATATCCTCATCATCATCCTACCAAACTGTACTGCTCAAATATATCAACATATAAGTCACCTATATGTCATTCCGTCATGTGAGTGTTGATCGAACGGTGTGACCTAGTACGAACTTGTACCCATGACTGAGGATGCGGCTATCAATAGATTAAACACGCACTCTGCAGAGGTTAGCACATTGTACCCACATCACAGAACCCATGGCCTCTTGCTCCCATTGGGTGGACCGATGGCGTTCCTACAAAACCAATCTACTGCCATGACGCTCTCCCAGCTACTCCGACCAACTCACCTTTGGGCTAAGTCAAGGGTGGCCCCAATGTCACTGCGTGACATCCAACGGCCACTTTCGTGTCAACACAAAAATGCCCCAAACGGGGATAAGAGCGCTCAAACAACCCGGGCACACAAGGTTATTGCCGTCAAACGGGCCATGGTAGCGCGCGCACCTAACCTTCCCTAGTTGGAGGCACCAGCGAGAGGCATAACAATAGACTGCATTAGGGCCTTCCCATAAAGGCAAATGTGGTTGCACTGGAAAAGCCCGGTTTGGTGGCACCTGACCAACGAAGTGACGGAATTTATCCCCAAGATAGATATGTGATAATTGATACTCCAATATCATCTATCAACATGTAATCCAAGTCATAGAAATATCCAACAAATGATCCAAATATAGTCATAACCTAATACTCCGAGGCTAGCATATCAACAGATCATGATGCATCCAAGAATCAAGATACTACTAATCTCATAGCAAGATCAAAATATTAACCTAAGATCCACATGATAACATCATATCCGAAATAATACTCCAAAGCATAATATCCAATACCATCATGAAAATAATATAAGCCACTAATAATCCAATGGCACATGTCATCCTCATAAGCTGCAAAATATTAATCCTAGAACTCCAAGCAACATCATGGCAATAGCAAGATCAAAATAATACTCCAAGAAATGCCATGACAAATCATATGTAGCTAATGCAATCTTTGAAATAAGTTGAAATAAATAAACCATGGCATTGCATTGCAATCATGCAAATGGAGGGCGTGGCTTGCCTGGGATGAAGGGATTCATCGGGAAGAAGTGCGAGAAGCTCGCGGAAAGAATCGTCGGAAATCTTTCTCTCCCAGAGGGGGATGATTAAATGCAAGGGCAAAATGGTCTTTTTCAGAATGTTATCACATGGTCAAAATGATACCATTGGAACGGGCTCGATGATATGAAGAAATGGGCTTTCGAATCGCCTCACTTCGAGTAGGGCGCGAAAAGATATAGCCAGTTGAATACCAGGGACCAGTCTGTAAAAGAAGTATTCACAAAGAGGTCCCTGGACGGCTAAAGCAGAAAACAAATTTCTAAGAATAAGCTTTCAGAGAGAGAAACCGTATTCCCATCTGAAACCGCGCCAGAATATGCTTTCAGAACACGAAGATGTAATCCAGTGGATTACGCCTCCACTTATCCACGTCAGCAGGCCGGCAGGGTCAACGGATGACGCTGATGGGCGAGGTCCACTAGTAGGGTGGTCTTCTTCTTCTTCCTTCATCGATCCCACGCCTGGCCAGGGGCAGGGCCGACCCCGATGAGGCCTGCCGGAGCTATAGGGCACCTCCGGCGAGGCTTCACCTATGGGTGAGCTCAACGGGACCCGGAGCATCTCTAGGTACCATCCTCGGATGGTGGGTGACGGTGTCCTGGACTAGGGGTACTCACCACGTCATCTCCTGACCTGTGGGTTGGGCCGAGGACTCCCATGGCGGTTCACTATTGGGCCACTTCGGGCAGCCCATGCCGAATACAAGGAGGATTCCACAAAGACTTGGAGCCCAAGACAAGGACTCCTTTAAACCCTAGGCCTACAGTGCATATATAAACCGAGGACAGACTAGTCAATAGAAAATCTCATATTCATTACTACAATCTCATGGTACATACCTGTACTATGTACTATCCCCCATATGAATACAATCAAAAGCACGACGTAGGGCTTTACCTCCATCAAGGGGGCCCGAACCTACGTAAAATCTCGTGTCCATGTTACCATCGCTCCAAGATGCCTAGCTTAGGACCCCTACTACGAGATATGTCAGATATAGAACCGACATTGGTGCTTTCATTGAGAGTCTGCTGGCAGTCACCACGGTGCGATGGGAATTCAGATCGTCTCCGGGGCGATCTACGCATCGGAGCCGAGCTTTATGATCGATGTCGGCATCTTTGTCACCAGCTCGACTGGTCACCTCGGCTGGACAATCAGCCCAAGCCCGAGGTGGTGCATCACCTCGGAAGCAGTCCGGCATAAAACTCGGGTGCAAGTGGCTGGCTCTATAGAGGGCATTTTCGGCATTAAAAGCTCAGCTAAACTCGTTTGACTTTCTCAAGCCAAGGTGATCTATGACACCTCAGAAATAGTCCAGCCTTGGAGCTCGGATACAATCCAGCGTTGGAGCTCGGATACAGTCCGGCGTTGGTGCTTGGCTGCAAAAGATACCTCGAATGCAGTCCAACGTTGGAGTTCGGATGCGAGAGGACGCCGCCGCATGGGAAACACTTCAAACCTGAGGCGTAGCATAAAAATAACAAGGCATTAATAAAGGTCGAGAACTTAAAGGGGCTCCTCGGATACCCGACATGTAAACTTTTCGAATTTACTTCGACGATCGTCAAGATCAAAGATTTGTTGAACCAGATTTCAAGACCGACGACCGAAGATGAAGAACAGTTAGGAAGAGTCAAGGAACGTCCCCAACTGGAAGAGCGGTTCAAGCGGCTACTGACGGTGTCCTAGACAAGGGGTTACTCACCACGTCGTCTCCTGACCTGTGGATCGGGCGGAGGACCCCCATGGCGATTCACTATTGGGCCACTTCGGGCAGCCCATGCCGAATACAAGTAGGATTCTACAAAGACTTGGTCCCCAAGACGAGGACTCCTCTAAACCCTAGGACTATGGTGCATATATAAACCGAGGCCAGGCTAGTCAATAGACAATCTCATATTCATTACTACAATCTCGTGGTAGATACATGTACTATGTACTATCCCCATATGAATACAATCAAAAGCGGGACGTAGGGTTTTACCTCCATCAAGGGGGGCCGAACTTGGGTAAAATCTCATGTCCATGTTACCATCGCTCCAAGACGCCTAGATTTGGACCCCCTACTGCGAGATATGCCAGATATAGAACCGACAACGGGGTGGACCAAGGCAATGGCAGCTTCGACGCCGGCGGACGGGGGCGTCGGGGAAGAAAGAGCATGATACGTCTCCAACGTATCTATAATTTATGAAGTATCCATGACAATAAATTATCATTCTTGGATGTTTTACAATCATTTTATAGCAAATTTATATCATTTTTTGGGACTAACCTATTGACCCAATGCCCAGTGCCAGTCGTTGTTTTTTGCTTGTTTTATACGTCGCAGAAAATCAATATTAAACGGAGTCCAAACACCGCGAAAATTTTTGTGGATTTTTTAGGGACCGGAAGACTCCCCATGGGCCAAAGCAGCACCTGGGGGTGCCCCGAGGGGGGCACAACCCACTAGGACGCGCCAGGGCCCCCTGTCGTGCCCAAGTGGGTTGTGCCCACCTCGATGGCCTCCCATACCCCTTCTTTGCACTATAAAATCCCAAATATTCCAAAACCCCTCGGGGTTAACCTAGATCAGAAATTCCGCCACCGCAGGGCTCCGTAGCCACCGAAAACCAATATAGACCCGTTCCGGCACCCTGCCGGAGGGGGGAATCATCTTCAGTGGCCATCTTCATCATCTCGGCGGCCACCACGATGAGGAGGGAGTAGTCCACCCTCGGGGCTGAGGGTTTGTACCAGTAGCTATGTGTTTAATCTCTCTCTCTCGTGTTCTTGAGATGTCACGATCTTGATGTATCGCGGGCTTTGTTAATATTGTCGGAACATATGGTGTTTTCCCCTCTCTATTTTGTTGTGATGAATTAAGTTTTTCCCTTTGAGATTTCATTGTTATCCGATTGAATTCTTTAATGGATTTGAGAACACCTTATATATGTCTTGCAATTGAATACTCGTGGTGACAATGGGGTATCATATTGATTCACTTGATATATGTTTTGGCACTCAACTGGCGGATTCCCGCGGTGACATTGGGGTTGATGCACGTTCTTGTCTTTGTTTCTCCGGTAGAAATCTTGGGGCACTCTTTGAAGTTCTTTGTGTTGGATTGAGTATTATGAATATAATTTGCTTTGGTGTTATTTTAGTACGAACTCTAGGATAGATCGAACGGAAGGAATAGCTTGTGTTATTTTAGTACGGACTCTTGAATAGATCAAACGGAAGGAATAGATTTGAGGTGGTTTCGTACCCTACAAACAATTTATTCTTATGTTCTCCACTAGATAGGAACTTTTGAGTGATTCTTCATCGCACTTTGAGGGGTGGTTATATGATCCAATTATATTAGCATTGTTGAGAGATTGCACTAGCGAAAATACGGACCCTAGGCCTCATTTTCAAGCATTGCAACACCGTTTTTGTGCTCGTTTACTATTTGCTACCTTGCTGTTTTTATTTATTCAGATTATAAAAATATATTTCTACCATCCATATTACACTTTTATCACCATCTCTTCGCTGAACTAGTGCACCTATACAATTTTTCATTGTATTGGGTGTGTTCGGGACACAAGAGATTTGTCATATTTGGTTGCAAGGTCGTTTGAGAGAGACCATCTTCATCCTACACCTCTCACGGATTGATAAACCTTAGGTCATCCACTTGAGGGAAAATTGCTATTATCCTACAAAACTCTGCGCTTGGAGGACTAACACGTGTCTACAAGAATAAAGTTGCATAGCAGACATCAAGCTCTTTTCTGGCGCCGTTGCCGGGGAGGTGAGTGCTTGAAGGTATATCTTTAGATCTTGCAATTGAATCTTTTAGTTTCTTGTTTCATCACTAGTTTGGTTTATAAAAAGAAAACTACTAAAAATGGAATTGAGGTTGCATCATATTATTGATCATCTTTATAATATCTTTCTGGAAAATGATGGATCGGAAAATTATGCTCAATTGTTAGAAGAAGAAGTCAATAAAATATTTGGCACAAAATATTTGAATGATGAGAATGATTGCAATGTTTTTAGTATGAATTCTTTGATGAGAAAATTTATTATGATGATTGCATGCCTCCTATTTATGATGATTATATTGATGAAAGTGGATTTGGAGAGGTCGTGACTTTATTTAATGATGAATCCACTATTTTGGAGGAGGTTGCAATTGATTATGATAACAAAGTTGCTATATATGATGATTATGGTGATGACATATGTGTTATAGAGAATAATTATAAGAATGAAACTTGTCATCATGATTCTTATTTTCAATCCCATGATAGTTATTTTGTTGTGTTTGCTCCCACTACTATACATGAGAATAATTTTGCTTGTGGAGGGTAATAAAATTTCTATGATTATGCATCATGAAAAGAATGCTTTATGTGATAGATATATTGTTGAATTCATTCATGATGCTACTGAAAATTATGATGAGAGAGGAACGTATGCTTGTAGGTATTACAATAATATCAGGTTTCCTCTCTATGTCTTGAAAATCTTGAAGTTATGCTTATTTTGCCTTCCTATGCTAGTTGGTTCTTGTTCCCATAAATTCTTTGCTCACACAATCCCTATGCATAGGAAGTGGGTTAGTCTTAAATGTGTTTGTCATGTGATTCATGATGCTCTCTTTATATTTCAATTCTTATCTTTTATGTGAGCATCATTGAAATCATCATGCCTAGCTAAAAGGCATTAAAGAAAAGCACTTGTTGGGAGACAACCCAACACTTTTACCTATTGTTTTTGGGTGTTCACATTATTAGGCTACTGTATTAATCATGTTTTATTGCTTTTGTTTCAATAAAGTGCCAAGTAAGACCTTTGGGATGGCTTACGGTGATAGTTGATTTGATCTTGCTGAAAAACAGAAACTTTTGTGCTCAGGAAAACAATTCTGATTTTTAATAGAAGCGTGATAAAATGCTGATTCTTTTTGAAGAAGACTAATAGACAAACTTCTCAGGTTGTCCTAATTTTTCAGAATTTTTGGAGTAGCATAAGAATGGTTTGAGTACAGATTACTACAGACTGTTCTGTTTTTGACAGATTGTGTTTTCAGTGCATAGTTTGCTTGTTTTGTAGTTTCTATGGCTTATATTTCTCAATATAAATTGTAAAAATGATATGATACAGTAGGAATTGTGTGAGAACAATTATTAATCTTATCTTTGGCATTACCAAAAGTGGAATGGTTTGCTCTTTATCATACTAACCTATCTCACAAAGTTCCGTAAAGTTTTGTGTGATTGAAGTTTTCAAGTTTTGGGTGAGATATTGATATTAGGATAATAAGGAGTGACAAGAACCTAAGCTTGGGGATGCCCAAGGCACCTGCATGGAAATATTCAAGGAAGATCCAAGCAACTAAGCTTGGGGATGCCCGGAAGCCATCCCCTCTTTCGTCTCCAACATTATCGGTAACCTCACTTGGTACTATGTTTTCATTCATCAAATGATATGTGTTTTGCTTGGAGCGTCATTTAATTTTTTTAGGATTTACTTGCTGTTATTTAGAATAATGTTCTGCATCTTTTATTTCAATAAATGTGGCATTGATAGCCTTTGTCGTACTTATCTTGCAAGTATATGAGTTGCTGTTTCAAAACAGAAAGTTTATCGATGTTGGAAAAATTTCCTAAAAATTCAGAATGTGATAAAATGTTGAAACTTTTTGAAAAATAAGCTCTGATAAATTTTCTACAGTTTTTTAAAAATTTCAAATTTTTTGGAGTTGAATACGTATTGATACTCTTGCATTCTTTACAGACTGTACTGTTTTGGCAGATTGCTGTTATGTTTGCATATGTTTGCTTGTTTAATGATTCTATTTGAGGATAGGAGTATTAAATATGCATAGGCATTTAGTATGCAATGTTGAATAATAATTTTAGTGATTTTCTACAGTAGAGAATGATAAGGTTCTTGCATTGGTTTATACTAACTTATCTCACGAGTTTTTGTTGAGTTTTGTGTGGATGAAGCTTTTGAGATTTAGGAAAACCATGATATGATAAAAATTAAGGATACACAAAAGCTCAAGCTTGGGTATGCCCAATGAACCCCAACATAGTATTGCAAGAAGTCTCAAGCATCTAAGCTTGGGGATGCCTCGGTAGGCATCCCACATTTCTTCATCTACAATTACCAGTTAGTATCGGTTGAGCCTAAGTTTTTGCTTCTTCATATAGGTTGTGCTATTCTTGGAATATCATTTTATTTTGTTTTGCTTGTTGCTTTAACAAAATGCTTAGATCTGAAAGTTTTTAAATAAAATAGAGTCCTCAAATAGTTGCCAGGAGGCTAAGTAAGCGACATTCACATCCTGTCAATGAAGCTCTTTTCTATGTCATTTACTCTTGTGCTTCACTTATATCCTATGAGTAAATTGTTGAATAAATTGAATATCATGAAGTTGAAATCATATCATGCCTAGTGGTAGCCTCACATTGGGTTTAGAAAGTGAAATCTTTTGAGGCTTGACAATCACAAGATTGTTCGTACAAGCAATTCATGAATAATTAGTATAAGGAAGAGAACTTTCACATGCAAATACACTATCATGGGAATATTTTGTGATTGTGATCCCCCATCAAAATATTATATGCCAAAATTGTTGACGTTGGACAAGGAAGACAACGTAATGGTTTATGTTTGTTCATATTCACATAGAAGTTATATTGTCATAGATTCTTCAACATGTGGTGCTTGCCCCCCATCTTTGCTAGCCAAAAATTCTGCACCAAGTAGAGATACTACTTGTGCATCCAAAAACCCTTAAACTCAAATCTTGTTTTTAAGAGTCCACCATACCTACCTAAGGATTGATCAAGATCCTTCAGGTAAGTTGTCATCGGTGCAATAAGGCAATAAAAATTGCTTCTAAAAGTGTAAGATCATTTAGTGTAAGAGAAAATTGAGCATGGTACGAACTTGTGATGGTAAAGCAATAAAAGCAACAGACTGCATAATAAAGGTTTCTATCACAAGGGGCAATATAACGTGACATTCTTTTGCACTAAGGGATTGAGCATACAAACAAATAAGCGCATGGCAACCTCTGCTTCCCTCTGCGAAGGGCCTATCTTTTACTTTTATGTATTTACTTTTATGCAAGAGTCAAAGTTTTTCTCTCTATTCCTTTTTATTTTTTCTCTTTTGGAAAGCATCATGTGGTGAGGAAAGATCTAGGCACATATATCCAGTTGGATATGGGTAGCATGAGTTATTATTGTTGACTATGTTTCTATGTGTCTTGATATATGCACATATATCAGGCACATATATCCCTTGAGGTGAATATGTTGGGAGGCAAAATTATAAGCCCCTATCTTTCTATGTGTCTGGTTGAAATGTTTTGCTCATGTGTATAAGATGAGTGTTAGAAATCATAGAAGACTATATGATGGTTGAGTATGTGGAGCTCTAACTTAAACTCTGTTGAATAAGTTGAATTGCAATTGCTTGGTGACTGAGAACATAGGTTGTTGGGTTTCAAGAGAATTCATTGTTTGAACCTTAACATGTGAATTGGTTTCTACTATAACACCAGAAGTTTTATAAGAAATAATTGTTGTTATGATGCTAGGAAAAAGTGGTTGAAATTATCATTGATCAAACTTGTGCCCTTTGCTAGCATTCACACTTCATAAATTATTTCTTTTGTCATTTACCTACTCGAGGACGAGTAGGAATTAAGCTTGGGGATGCTGATACATCTCCAACTTATCTATAATTTATGAAGTATTCATGCCAATATATAACCATTCTTGGATGTTTTACAATCATTTTATAGCAACTTTATATCATTTTTTGGGATAAACCTATTGACCAAGTGCCCAGTGCCAGTTGCTATTTTTTGCTTGTTTTTTACATCGCAGAAAATCAATATTAAACGGAGTCCTAACACCGTGAAACTTTTTGTGGATTTTTTATGGACCGGAAGACTCCCGATGGGCCAAAGCAGCACCTAGAGGGTGCTTCGAGGGGGGCACAACCCACCAGGGCGCGCCCGGGCCCCCTAACGCGCCCAGGCGGGTTGTGCCCATCTCGGTGGCTCCCATACCCTTCTTTGCACTATAAATTTCCAAATATTCCGAAATCCCTTGGCTTTAACCTAGATCATAAGTTCCATTGCCGCAGGGCTCCGTAGCCACCGAAAACCAATCTAGACCTGTTCCGGTACCCTGCCGGAGGGGGGAATCATCTCCGGTGGCCATCTTCATCATCATGGCGGCCACCACAATAAGGAGGGTGTAGTCCACCCTCGGGGCTGAGGGTTTGTACCAGTAGCTATGTTTTTAATCTCTCTCTCTCTCTCATGTTCTTGAGATGTTATAGTCTTGATGTATCACGGGCTTTGTTAATATAGTCGGATCATATGGTGTTTTCCCCTCTCTATTTTGTTGTGATGAATTGAGTTTTTCCCTTTGAGATTTTGTTGTCATCGGATTGAATACTTTAATGGATTTGAGAACACTTGATATATGTCTTGCAATTGAATACTCATGGTGACAATGGGGTATCGTATTGATTCACTTGATATATGTTTTGGCACTCAACTTGCGGATTCCCGCGGTCACATTGGGGTAATCTATGCATAGGTGTTGATGCACGTTCTTGTATTTGTTTCTCTGGTAGAAATCTTTGGGCACTCTTTGAAGTTCTTTGTGTTGGATTGAGTATTATGAATATAATTTGCTTTGGTGTTATTTTAGTACGAACTCTAGGATAGATCGAACGCAAAGAATAGCTTGTGTTATTTTAGTACGGACTCTTGAATATATCAAACGGAAGGAATAACTTTGAGGTGGTTTCGCACCCTACAAACAATTTATTCTTATATTCTCCGCTAGATAGGAACTTTGGAGTGATTCTTCATCGCACTTTGAGGGGTGGTTATATGATCCAATTATATTAGCATTGTTGAGAGATGGCACTAGCGAAAGTACGGACCCTAGGCCTCATTTTCAAGCATTGCAAAACCATTTTTGTGCCTGTTTACTATTTTCTACCTTGCTGTTTATATTTATTCAGATTATAAAAATATATTTCTACCATCCATATTACACTTTTATCACCATCTCTTCGCCGAACTAGTGCACCTATACAATTTGTCATTGTATTGGGTGTGTTGGGGACACAAGAAATTTGTTGTATTTGGTTGCAGGGTCGTTTCAGAGAGATCATCTTCATCCTAGACCTCTCATAGATTGATAAACCTTAGGTCATCCACTTGAGGGAAAATTGCTACTGTCCTACAAAACTCTGCGCTTGGAGGACAAACACGTGTCTACAAGAATAAAGTTGCGTAGTAGACATCAGGGCACGATGCATCAGTGCATCGGAGGAGAAGATGAAGAGTGGAGGAGAGTCAGGGGGCTTCCCTGAGCTTGGTGGTGGAGTTAGTTTGGGCAAAGCTGGACCAGAGAGGTGGGATGAGGGAGAGGACCAAGCGGCGAACGCCTTGCCGGAGATGGGGAAGGAAGACCTCCCGGCTCGTTTTAGTGGTGTTGGAGGTCGATTGAGAGTGAGGGAGGCCTAGTGGAGAGGAGAACCGAGGCCGGGGCATCTTAAATAGGCGAGGGGGATGGAGGTCGAGCTGGACGTTGCCGCGAACGTGTGGCCGGAGCCGCGGACGCGTGGGCGTGCACGCGAGCTCGGTGGTAGGCGACGGGAGTGGAAAAGGGGAGGGTCTCACGGGGAAGAGGAGGCCCAGGGGCACGGGGAGGAAGACGCCGCGGCGCGAATAGCGGCTCCGAGCACTGTTTGTCCATTGGCACACGGCAGCGAGCGCCAATGAGCGAGCTACATCCAGGGGAGAGGGGTCCAGGGTGAAGGCGACGACGAGGGGATCCTCCTAAACATGCATGGGCATGAAGGAATGACGAGAGGGGGAGGGGCCGGAGCTACACGACGTCCTGGACGTGGCCAAATGCTGTAGAGCGCGTGCACCGTCGCACCACCAACGCGGTCACCCGTGAACCGAGGCATCCCGTTCTCTCTGGCACCCAAAACATTGTCTAGCTGGTAGTCCTTCCAAAATAGATCATTTATGAGGTTATGGCTTGATCTGGGTTACTGTGGTTATATGGGAGTGATCACCTAAGGTTTCCTGTATCAAACTTGTCTGCACCCCTGTGATTAGAAGAGAATAGCTAATGGACAAATATGATGTCCGAGGTGATTAGGGTAGGAAGGATTATGATCCTAGGGGTTATGAGGGGAATTGGACCACAAAACAACAGGGTTGCTTTGTAACTGCATAATTGGTCCAGAAACAAGATCAAGATGGTGCACTCACATAGAGTAACCACTTGAGCTCAAATTGGGTAGATCATGATGATATGGACATATTAAGATGCTGTAAAAAATTCATACCAAATGGACTTGCCAAAATGGTACTTGCTTCACAAACATCCTCTCTGTCCAAAAACTTGCAATAATATTGGGGAGAAAATTGCTTGATGAAATTGTCCCAAATTTTGTGGAGAGATGTGATATGGGTAGGAGCATGATCTGGTAAATTTTCAGAATTAATGAAGCAATATAAATTATACTTTCTTCACAACCTAAAAATATTAATAGAATCAAAGATTTGAAATTGTTCTCACATAGTTGATTGTATGGGGCTGAAAATTGGAGGAGGGTAATGATATGAGCACATGAAGAGGCATGAAAATTTTCTACTCATTTGGGAACTCCTAGCTAGTACTTCCTTCACAATGGCTTCTGTTTGATAGAAACTTTGAAAAATCACTGAGGAAGGTTGGCTAGGCAAATGAAGTTGAATTTTGGCATGATGAAATTAATTGGATGAGATAGCATGCCCAAAAAGTTTCGGAGCAATCAAGAAAGGATAGGTGGGACTTCCTTCACACAAGGCCACTCTGGATAGAAATGAAGAAATAATATTGGGGAATTATTTTAGGGCTAGGAAAGGAAAGTCTCGGCATATTTGAGCAACATATGACCCAAAGAAATTCTAAGAATTATTTGGGAATTTTTTGGAAGAAGGAAATATAGGTTGCTTCACAACCTAGGGCAAATAGGGTTATTCCTTAAAAAATGGAATATTCCCGAAAAAAAGGTTGGCTAGAATAGAAATGACGTGATCTTGGGAAAGTTTTGAGAATGATAAGCCACTTGGGAGGAGAAGAGATGAAGGTCTCCCAGGTTTGAAGTCTACATATCCACTCCAAAAAGAACATCAGAGCAAAAACCAAATAAATCAAAAAGAAAAAGAAAAGGGTCAAAAACCAGGGTGTTACACTAGGCTTACCATACACATCAATATCAGTATCTTCTTCCTTGGGGGCATTGGTCAACTTGGCCCATTCAGATATTGTTGACTAATATCTGGTTCCTTCTGTCATCCACATTATCTTACCATCCGGGTAGAAGTGAGTTGTGGAGTAGAACTGCATTATCATTTCATCGTTCCACTTTGTCGACTTCTAACAAATTTGTCCACACCATTCATCCTGGAACTCTCATGCACATGAGGAAAGTAATCTTCATTGGACTCAATGTATTTCTAGTCCACCCATTTCATGTCACAAACAATGGTTTCTTATCCAATAGGACAGTCTCATAGAAGTCATGTTGCTCTTTGGTGTGAAAGCGATAGTCCACAGTAGTCCTTCTTCGAGTGGCATAAGGATCAGTCTTCCTCCATTGTCTCAGACCTGCATCCTTTCTCAACATCATGTTCTCTGCCACGGGATGATCATCATTATGATCTGGGATCTTGGGCTTGAGTTTCCTAAGCACTAGTGGCTCTTCTTCTTCTTGAACTTCAGGCACTACAGCCTTGTTCTTCTTTGCAGCTGAGATGTTCCTTGTTGATCACTTTGGAGCTATTGTCTCGGGAGCTTGAGCTGGAGCTGAAGGCTTGGGGGCAGACTTGGGCTTAGAAGGAGCAGCCCTAGTCCTGATGGCATCCCCCATTATCTTCTATGTTTTGGCAGGAGGTGCAGCAGGCTCTTCCTATTGGGGAACGCAATAATTTGAAAAAAAATCCTACGCACACGCAAGATCATGGTGATGCATAGCAAGGAGAGGGGAGAGTGTTGTCTACGTACCCTTGTAGACCGTAAGCGTAAGCGTTATGACAATGCGGTTGATGTAGTTGTACGTCTTCACGATCAGCCGATCCTAGTACCAAAAGTACGACACCTCCGCGATTTGCATATGTTTGGCTCGGTGGCATACCATGAACTCACGATCCAGCAGATTGTCGAGGGAGAGCTTCGTCAGCACGACGGCGTGATGACGGTGATGATGATGCTACCGGAACAGGGCTTCGCCTAAGCACCGCTATGATATGACCGAGGTGGATTATGGTGGAGGGGGTGATACGTCTCCAACGTATCTATAATTTTTGATTGTTCCATGCTATTATATTATCTATTTTGGATGTTAATGGGCTTTATTTTACACTTTTATATTATTTTTGGGACTAACCTATTAACTGGAGGCCCAGCCAAATTGCTGTTTTTTTGCCTATTTCAGTGTTTTCGTAGAAGAGAAATATCAAACGGAGTCCAAACGGAATGAAACCTTCGGGAACGTGATTTTTGGAACAAACGTGATCCAGAGGACTTGGAGTGGACGTCAAGAAATCAACGAGGCGGCCACGAGGCAGGGGGCGCTAACAGTGTCCTGGACTAGGGGGTACTCACCACATCTTCTCCCGATCAGTTGGATTGGGCCGAGGACCCCCATGGCCGTTTACTCATGGGCTAGTTCGGACAGCCAAAGACATATACGAGGAAGATTCCACAAGAATTGGTAACCAAGACAAGGACTCCTCTCCACCGATGTACTCGACTAGGACTCTTGTTATCCTAGGCCTCTGGTATGTTATATAAGTCGAGGCCATGCTAGTCAATAGATTATTATGACATTATTCATCATACCCCCAGGTTTTATACCACAACATACGATCTCGAGGTAGATCAACTCTGTACTTGATACTCCATCAATATAAACAAGAGTAGGACGTAGGGTTTTACCTCCATCTGGAGGGCCCGAACTTGGGTAAACATCATGTCCCCTGTCTCCTGTTACCCATCTATCCATGATACACATCTTGGGACCCCCTATCCAAGATCTGCCAATTTTGGACCCCCATGGCCGTTTACTCATGGGCCAGTTCGGACAACCGAAGACATATACGAGGAAGATTCCACAAGACTTGGTGATGAAGACAAGGACTCCTCTCCACAAACGTACTGGACTAGGACTCTTGTTATCCTAGGCCTCTGGTATATTATATAAGCCGAGGCCAGGCTAGTTAATAGATTATTATGACATTATTCATCATACCCTCAGGTTTTAGACCACAACATATGATTTCGAGGTAGATCAACTCTGCACTTGATACTCCATCAATATAGACAAGAGCAAGACATAGGGTTTTACCTCCATTGAGAGGGCCCAAACCTGGGTAAATATCGTGTCCCCTGTCTCCTGTTACCCATCTATCCATGATACACAGCTTGGGACCCCCTACCCGAGATCTGCCGGTTTTGACACCAACAATGGTGCTTTCATTGAGAGTTCCGCCGTGTGATCGGCAAAGGATCGATGGCTTGTCTGCAGATTAACCGCGACGTCGGCATCTTCGTCACCGGCTCGACTAGTCACCTCGGCTTAACCGAGGACTGTGCCCTGCCTCCGATAGTCATGTTCGGACGAGGGCCTTCATCAACATCAACTCCGATCACTATCATGATCATGGAGGAATTATCCTCGGAGCTCGGGGGCTCAACGTCAATATTGCCCTCGGGCGACCGTGCTGTTTTTCCGGACAGCGAACTTGTATCCGCTGCCACCACCTCCTCAAGCATCGCTTTGACAATTCCTTCGATGGAATTGTGCGGAATTAAGTCTACAACAACCATGCAAAATTTCGTCGAGTTTCAATGGAGGAATCTCCGACAATCTATGATATACCGGAGCCCTGTCAAATCTGGACGGGAATCCGGACGAGTTTAGGGCGTGGTCTCCAGAGCTTAGCTCAGAGGTCCTTTGGAAGATCCAGTTCATCTGCTGCGGAATTCCCATATCTACCGCCCCTCCAAATTGAAGCTCGAGCCGACTGTTCAAACTCCGGGAACCTTCCGATGAGTGGACCACTTTTTCATATCTGTTTTCTGCGCGAGAACGAATCCGACCTGAGTTCGTATTTTTTATGAACGAGATGTCGGACATCCTTTTTGAAGGAAGTTTTGTATGGGGTATTGTGTTTTGTTCCGAAACACATCCCGCTAATTTTAAACTGTTTTCCAATATGATCTTCAATGTGCTGGTGTCAAACCGGCCCGACAACATTGCTCCACAGCTGCCGACCTGTGCTAGACGCGTCGTCGCTTTGTTGAGCAGATCTCAACTTCTTCGGATCATCATCTGGGCAAGCCGAACAAGAGTTTGGCATCGCGAAGGATAAATAGTCACCAACATTGCCGCCCCACGGATCACACGGAACGGGCACACCGGCATCGTCACATGGTCACTTCATCAAGACGGCATTGGCTGCGTCACAAATTATGACATGCATCAGCATGGCCGCACTATTGCTTTTTCAAGCCTATGTCCATCATACCGAACTGCTTCAACACCTCGGCTGACATGGCAGCTGCAGCGTCTCCTTACCGACCTACTCCATCATCTCGGCAGGACCGGGGGCTTCACCATATCTTCATCAACATACTCCGGTGACTTCGGCGTCACCAGCCGACTAGCTTCGTCGCGTTAGTTGGACCGGGGGCTTTGCCTCGGCGATCCAACCTTTGCCAGTATCGCCATGTCGCCGCTTTATCGCCCATTAGGCAATGAGTGTGCGGATCGAGTCCCAATTTTGGGAGTAACCTTTCTTCAGATCGCTACAACAGATAAACCAGGTGCTATTAACCCTAGTATTTTTTCTTACTTGGGTTTATTTTTTCCAAGGAATTATTACTCTGGTTTGTTTCATCATCTACACACAGGTCTATCAAATGGTGGCCGCATTAACGATGGTCGCATGGTGGTTCGGTCAGTTTTCGTATACAGTTCGGCGAATGCCGCACCCGGAACTCAGACCGGCCCGTGAATTCAGGCTTTGCCACGCCTTCACCGCGTCACGCCGACACCCTACATCGACATTGACTTCGGCGCCAGGCCACGTCTCTTTCAATAAATTATTTTTACAAAAAGCAATTATCCTTTTTGGACTGCACTATTTTATGTGTGTAGGTGATCGACTTCGACTGCGTCACGCGGTCACTTTGGCAAGTCGACGTCGTTGTCCCAATCGGCATAAATTGGCTGATCACCTTGTTGGACGAACTGCCATAACGACATGTTCAGTTGCCTCGGGACTCCGGCATCGCTGAAGGATCTCTACCTTATCGAGTGTTCAGCACACAAGCCATATTTTTTTATTACTCACTTTGCATAAATTATTAATTATGCAAAAAAAATTATTTTTATTATTATTACTATTATCCCCAATCTGGGTCGGGCAGTATTGTCACCTCGGTGCACAGACATACCACATCACCTCGGCTGGACTGGGGGCTTCGTCCTCACTTCATTAACCCACGCCGGGTACTTCGGCGTCACACTGCCGGCCTGCATCGGTCATGCTATGTCGCCACTTCGGAGGGTCGAGCTCTTTGCTTTGCCACCTCGAGACCGGCTTGGGGGCTGGGAGCTCATCCCGCCGTAAGCTCGGACCGCGTCATCAATACTGAGCACATTAACCATCTAAGTCGCTTTCATGCTCAAAAACTTTTAGTTTTAAATTTTGTTCGGTTTGGCCAAGCATTATACTTTTTGGCAAAAAGTTGTTTGTGACAAAATTCCTTGTCAAAACTTTGTTTGTGACACACAAATTCAAATACCCCGTTTATTTAGGGGCTTCCTTTATGAAGCCTTTCCTCTTGCATATGATTATACTTGTATGGCTTCGTTCCTTGTTCGTGTATTACGCCACAATATGCACCGTGTTGACTTAAGTGTTTCGCAAGCTGGCTTGCCTGGCTCCTGTGCTTACCCCTACGTTTCCGATTGTTCGGCTAGGCGGCAAAGAGAGCACCTCTGTGATTGTTACTACCGGGTCATCTGAGTTAGTACCTCAGACTGGGTGAAGCCGAAAGCTAGCGCTCTTATTGTTTTCAATCATGGTCGGCACACAACGGAACTCATGAGTACAAAAAATCTATTGCACAAGTCTCATAGTAACAATGAGCAACCGAAGAAAGGTATCGGTGGAGGTACTATTTTCTTCGAATATGCTTCTTACACTTCGTCAGTAATATAGCATAAGTTCCTTGAGCGCGCTTTGTCTGTTACAGCCTTATGGCCTGATTGCCTGGTTATCGGAAACACCGTCGATACTTTCGACAGGTGGAGCACATGACACTTTTCGGTCCTTGACCGAAGAGGGAGAAGCCGATGGTTGGTTAAGACGCGTTTAAAGTTCGGGTGAACACAGATATGATATAAGTACATTGGTACATACAATCATTATACATAAAATTCTTTTACCCAAGTCACTTGGGGGCTCTTATAATTTATATGAGCTGTTTTATAGTAAATGTGTTTTCTTCTTGGTCGTTGCAAAGTCCTTTTCTATCACTCCTTTTTTCGACGTGAGTGTGTGGTCTATAGCCGAGGAGCCTAATTTCTTTCTCAAAGCCGCTAGAGTTTAGTTTGCTAAACTGGCCTAACGAGAAGTACTCCGCCTTCGCGATAGGAGGTTGAAGCCGTAGGCTGACCCGCTTGAAGTCTTGAGATAGGATGCGTCATGTTAAAGCATGACAGAAGCACCTTTTTTTAAGACCAATTTTCGATTTGGTACCCAACACTTGATCCAGTTCGGACGTCCAGTTTTTACTGAAGTTTTTTGGTTTTCCAAGCCTATGGCACTTTTAAACTATTTGTGTGTTTCCAGCATAAGTCTCGCAGTGCAATGCCGGACACCTTTAGAGATTCGGCAAATACATTCTCGGATATTGCTATATATGCATCGGTTTCGAATTGTGTCTTCGGTCAATAGTTGGGTTGCCCGGCTCCTGTGCTTGCCTCCTATGTTCCGCTTTGTTCGGCTAGGTGCGCAAAGGGAGAACCACTGCGATTGTGCTTCCAGCTAGCATGATTAAGCGCCTCAGTGGAGAAAGCCGAAAACTGACTGCCACAATAAGCGCAAACAGGTCAGCGATCGGATGACTGTGTTAAACTATAAGATCGATAGAGGTTACCCCGTGTTAAATGACGGGCCATTCATAACATTGGCCGAAGTGTTTACGGCTTGACCTCGACTATCGCCGAACACTACCGGGGGCTAGTAACTGGCCTCCCAACTTTAAGCTCCTATGACTAAGTGAAAGTTATAAAGCCAGCATATCTGATTGCCTCATTTCCGCTAACACAACCGCCTTCGGGCACCGAGATGTTGACTAAGGGTTGTCTTGTTATTGCAAAAACACCTTGTGTAGCATCTACAAGGAGGCGGAAGCCAACGATGGGCCACTTTCAACTGATAAACACTCACAACGGAGTCAAAATAAACATATAATCAACATTTGTATTTAATATACGAAGGCTGCCTTCCACAATCATCGTTATAAAGCCATAAATATGCATCAATTTGACTTGCGATTTTGGCCAAGCTGGGTTGCCTGGCTCCTGTGCTTACCCCTACGTCCCCGATTGTTTGGCTAGGCGGTAAAGGGATCACCTCTGTGATTGTTACTATCGGGTCGTCCGAGTTAGTACCTCAGACTAGGTGAAGCTGAAAGCTAGCGATCTTAAAGGATATAATTGGTCGGCAACGATAGAAGTAAAATTTTTGGTTCGCTAAAGACCACATAGTTCGGGAACTTTCCCCAAACTAAATCTTCAATATTTTGCTCTTACATTAGAGCTGAGGTTTCATGATCATGCTTAGCATGACAACCCAAAGAAAGGAACCGATAGCGGGACTATTTTCTTTGGAAGACAGTTATTATGTTAAACAGTAATATAACATATCTATCTGCATACCTTTGTTTATAAAACCGTATGGCCAGATTGCCTTGTTTGTCGTAAATCTTTGCCCTCATAAAGGCTTTATAAAGTAGGAAAAACACCCCTCGGCTACTGGCCGAGGAGGTGGAAGCCGATGATCGGTCAACAAAGTTTTGTACAATGCGGATCCGAGCATTAATGATGTAAAGCACTTGGATACATAGAATCATTACACATAATTTGTGATTTTACTCAGGATATCGATCCTTAATTCGGCCACCCGTGCACGCATTAAGGCTCGGGGGCTACTGGGCTTCGGGCTTATCATTTACTAATATTAAAGGGGCGCAATGATCCCCTGATCTGGTGTTGCCACCCGACCAGTGTCTCGGGGGCTACTGCATTGGCAATCCAGTGCAGAAAATTTAAGTGCAATATAGTTTTTGAGGAGATTATGATCCTCAGGTTGGTCGGCCGCACCCAACCTGAGTCTCGAGGACTTTGCACACCACTTTTTGTGTCCCGAAGTATTCTGCCGAGCTAGGAGTTGATCTTCAGACCGATTTTGCAAATCAACCTGAGTCTCAGCGGCTAGTGGGATCAGCGGTCTTATGTCATCCTTCAGGTTCATCTCGGGTTTTAGACCGATACACACCTTGAGGGCTACGGGCTATATATCTCGGCAGAGAATAAATTGCACCAATAAAAATATTGACAAAAAATCAGCCCACAGTCGGGGTGGTGCACCACCTCGGAAGCAGTCCGGCATAAAGCTCGGGCGCCAGTCGCTGGCTCCATAGAGGGCATTTCCGACATTAAGCTAGGCTAAACTCCTTCAACTTTTTTGAACCAAGGTGATCTATGACACCTCGGATATAGTCCGGCATTGGAGCTTGGACATAGTCCGACGTTGGAGCTTGGAAGCGGTCCGGCGTTGGTGCTCGTCTGCAAAAGATGCCTCGAATATAGTCCGGCGTTGGAGCTCGGACACAAAAGGACACTGCTGCCCGAGAATAACTTCAAACCCGAGGTATGGCATAAAAATAACAAGGCATTGATAAAGGCCGAAGACTTAAAGGGCTCCTCGGATACCCGACGTGTGAGATCTTCAGATTTAGCTAGGCAATCCTCAAAATAGAAGATGGGAAGATTTGTTGAACCAGTTTTCAAGACCGACGATCGAAGACGAAGAACATTTCAGAAGAACCGAGGAGCGTCCCCAACTTGAAGACCGATTCAGGGGGCTACTGATGGTGTCCTGGACTAGGGGGTAGTCACCACATCTTCTCCCGATCAGTTGGATTGGGCCGAGGA
Source organism: Triticum urartu (assembly GCF_003073215.2). Lineage (NCBI taxonomy): Eukaryota > Viridiplantae > Streptophyta > Magnoliopsida > Poales > Poaceae > Triticum > Triticum urartu. The sequence goes on from NC_053028.1 coordinate 419,163,215, forward strand.
CCCCCATGGCCGTTTACTCATGGTCTAGTTCGGACAGCCGAAGACATATACGAGGAAGATTCCACAAGACTTGGTGATCAAGACAAGGACTCCTCTCCACCGACGTACTCGACTAGGACTCTTGTTATCCTAGGCCTCTGGTATGTTATATAAGCCGAGGCCAGGCTAGTCAATAGATTATTATGACATTATTCATCATACCCTCAGGTTTTAGATCACAACATATGATCTCGAGGTAGATAAACTCTGTACTGGATACTCCATCAATATAAACAAGAGCAGGACGTAGGGTTTGACCTCCATCGAGAGGGCCCGAACCTGGGTAAACATCATGTCCCCTGTCTCCTGTTACCCATCTATCCACGATACACAGCTTGGGACCCCTACCCAAGATCTGTCGGTTTTGACACCGACAGGTGCGCCTACCCCCTGGGCGTGCCCTCCCCCGTCGTGGGCCCCTCGTTGCTCCACCGACCTACTTCTTCCTCCTATATATGTTCACATACCCCGCAAACATCCAGGAGCACCACGGAACCCTATTTCCACCGCCGCAACCTTCTGTACCCAAGAGATCCCATCTTGGGGCCTTTTCCGGAGCTCCGCCAGAGGGGGCATTGATCACGGAGGGCCTCTACATCAACTCCATGGCCCCTCCGATGATGTGTGAGTAGTTTACCTCAGACCTTCGAGTCCATAGTTATTAGCTAGATGGCTTCCTCTCTCTCTTTGGATCTCAATACAAAGTTCTCCTCGATTCTCTTGGAGATCTATTCGATGTAATCTTCTTTTTGCGGTGTGTTTGACGAGATCCGATTAATTGTGGGTTTATGATCCAGATTATCTATGAACCATATTTGAATCTTCTCTGAACTCTTTTATGTATCATTGGTTTATCTTTGCAAGTCTCTTCGAATTATCAGTTTGGTTTGGCCTACTAGATTGATCTTTCTTGCAATGGGAGAAGTGCTTAGCTTTGGGTTCAATCTTGCGGTGCTCGATCCCAGTGACCGAAAGGGAAATGACACGTATTGTATTGTTTCCATCGAGGATAAAAAGATGGGGTTTATATCATATTGCATGAGTTTATCCCTCTACATCATGCCATCTTGCTTAAGGCGTTACTCTGTTCTTATGAACTTAATACTCTAGATGCATGCTGGATAGCGGTCGATGTGTGGAGTAATAGTAGTAGATGCAGGCAGGAGTCGGTCTACTTGTCATGGACGTGATCCCTATATACATGATCATACCTAGATATTCTCATAATTATTCTCTTTTCTATCAATTGCTCGACAGTAATTTGTTCACTCACCGTAATACTTATGCTATCTTGAGAGAAGCCACTAGTGAAACCTATGGCCCCCGGGTCTATTTTCCATCATAAAAGTTTCCAATCTATTTTATTTTGAAATCTTTACTTTCAATCTATATCATAAAAATACCAAGAATATTTATCTTATTATTATCATCTCTATAATATCTCGCTCTTGCAAGTGGCCATGAAGGGATTGACAACTCATTTATCGCGTTGGTTGCGAGGTTCTTATTTGTTTGTGTAGGTACGAGGTGACTCACGCATGGTCTCCTACTAGATTGATACCTTGGTTCTCAAAAACTGAGGGAAATACTTACGCTACTTTACTGCACCACCCTTTCCTCTTCAAGGGAAAACCAACGCAGTGCTCAAGAGGTAGCAAGAAGGATTTCTGGCGCCGTTGCCGGGGAGATCTACGCTAAGTCAAGACATACCAAGTACCCATCACAACTCTTATCCTTCGCATTACATTATTTGCCATTTTCCTCTCGTTTTCCTCTCCCCCACTTCACCCTTGCCGTTTTATTCGCCCTTTTTCCATTCTCCTTCTTCCCGTATGTATCTTTCTTTGTGTTTCCATGTGCCTTATATTTGCTTGCATCTTTGCTTGCTAAAAGTCTATTGATATGGATCCACTTAAAGTGTTCTACTTGGATCATCTTTTATCCTTATGCGCTTGTGCTGAAACCCCAACTAGCCTAGTTGATGGGAAATCTTTAGATGAGCATGCTCATTTTGTGCGTCACCGTTTGTCTGAAAAAGGGAGACTCTTATGGGATCAAATAAACAGATTGCTATGTTATGCTTGGAATCTTTGTGAAATTTGTGATTTTACTTGTTGCTCTAAGAACCCTAAAAACACCTCCCCTACCTATGTGAGTTTAATGATAATGAAATTTTATCTTATTATGCAAAGGGTGTTTATAGTTACTACGATATCGAACAAATTGAAGAATTTGTTGCTTTTAAGGGTGCTTATGAAGTTGCTTCTTTGATTGAAAAGTATGATATTACTCTCTAGGAATCTAAAAATAATGCCTATGTTAAGAAATTTATTGAGAGAATGACCGTTGCTTTGGAAGAAAATAAGGATATGCACGAATCTATAGATAATCACGACTCTGATGATTTGATTGAAATATCCCTTGATGAACATGATGCTTTCTATACTTATAGCCATGATGCCAATATTTATGGAGATGAATTTGCTATAGTTCCTTATGTTAAACACGAGCTTATTGCTATTGCACCTACACTTGATAGTTCCTTGAATGAAAAGCAAGATTGCAATGATTTTACTATACATTCTATTGATTTCAATTGTTCTAATAATATGCAAAACCCTAATCTTGGGGATGCTAGTTCTGCTAAGTCTACTACTTGTTGCAATGATCATGATTGGGGTGATTCTTCTTACGATCTTGAAAATTTATTTAAGCCCCATGATGAATATGAGATTGATAATAGTGTTTGCAATATTATTGAATGTGTGTTTGGAAGAGTGTCAACTTTAGATCCCACATATTTGGAGAATGTTCAATCTTATGATTTTTCTTATAAAAGTGGGTTTGGAGAGGTCATGACTTTAGTTAATGTTGATCCCACTATTTTGGAAGAATGTCAACTTTGCATGCATGTGGATCGTGTTGAAAATATTTTATGTGATAGAAATTTTGTTGAATTTTCTTATGATCCCACATGTAATTATTATGAGAGAGGAAAATATGATTGTAGAATTTTTCATGTTACTAAATTACCTCTCGTTATGTTGAGATTGCTATTGTTTCTTTCTCCTTCCTTGCATATGCCAGTTTTTGCTTGTCTTGATAATTTGTTTGCTTATATAATGCGTATGCATAGGAAGTATGTTAGACTTAGATGTGATTTTCATATGCTTCATGATGCTCCCTTCGTGTTTCAATTGCTATCTTTCATGTGAGCATCATTAAAATTATAGATGCCTAGCTAGGGGCGTTAAATGATAGCGCTTGTTGGGAGGCAACCCAATTTTATTTTTATTCCTTGCTTTTTGCTCCTGTTTAGTAATAAATAATTTATCTAGCCTCTGTTTTGGTTGTGTTTTTTGTGTTTAATTAGTGTTTGTGCAAGTAGAACCGCTGGGAAGACTTGGGGAAAGTCTTTTTGATCCTGTTGTAAAAAACAGAAACTTTAGCATTCGCGAGAATTGCTGCCATTTTTTATTGGAGAGAGATATTTAGTTAATTCTTTTTTAAGATGGTTAATAAATAAATTCCTCACGTAAAGAAATTTATTTTAGAATTTTTGGGGTTCCATAAGTATACGAAACCTACAGATTACTACAGACTGTTCTGTTTTTGACAGATTCTGTTTTTCGTGTGTTGTTTGCTTATTTTGATGAATCTATGGCTAGTAATAGAGTTTATGAACCATAGAAAAGTTGGAGTACAGTAGGTTTAACATAAATATAAATAAAGAATGAGTTCATTACAGTACCTTCAAGTGGTGGTTTGTTTTCTTTTACTAACGGAGCTCACGAAGATTTTCTTTTAAGTTTTGTCTTGTGAAGTTCTCAAGTTTTGGGTAAGGATTTGATGGATTATTGAAAAAGGAGTGGCAAGAGCCTAAGCTTGGGGATGCCCAAGGCACCCCAAGGTAAAATCCAAGGACACCAAAAAGCCTAAGCTTGGGGATGCCCCGGAAGGCATCCCCTATTTCGTCTTCGTCTATCGGTAACTTTACTTGGAGCTATATTTTTATTCGCCACATGATATGTGTTTTGCTTGGAGCGTCTTGTATGATTTGAGTCTTTGCTTTCTAGTTTACCACAATCATCCTTGCTGTACACACCCTTTGGGAGAGACACACATGAATTGGAATTTATTAGAATACTCTATGTGCTTCACTTATATCTTTTGAGCTATGTAGTTTTTGCTCTAGTGCTTCTCTTATATCTTTTAGAGCACGACGGTTGCTGGGGATATTACCACTGGGCGTAAACCGGCTAGGAGAGGCCGGATTACCCCATGAATACAAGGATGGTGGCGCTTCAGGAAGACCCAAGGCCCAAAGGCGGGTTAAGGCCTGTAGACATAAACCAGCATGAATATGTAACTTGTATTGTAAGTTAGAAGGAATAGAGACCGAGCCGGACACGTTTATGATCCGGCCTCGGGACTCTGTAAACCGGCGGGTGTCCACCTATGTATATAAAGGGACGACCCGGCGGTGGTTTAGGGACAACACAACACACAACAACTCGAGAGCCAGGTAAAGAGGATTCGCTCCCTGGTCATCGAAACCCCGGCAATTCCATCACAACTAGACGTAGGCTTTTACCTTCATCGAAGGGGCCGAACTAGTATAAAACTCTTGTGTCCCTTGTTTGGTTTAACCCCTTTAAGCTAACCCGTAGCGATGGATCCACGACTAAGTCCTTTCACGAGGACATCTGCCGTGACAAAACCACGACAGTTGGCGCCCACCGTGGGGCTATCGCACGATGGTTTCGAGTTCTCGAAGGGCAGCTTCGAAGGACTCAAGGGATACGCGATGGGCCGGATGACTAAGAGTCGTCGCGGCAAGCTCTACATCGACGACGCGGGATGGGATCCCGAGGCCGGTTCAATTGAATACGGGTACCGGGTCCCCTTTGGTGGAATTCACGTCTTCATCGGCAAGATCGGTGAACCGGGCCCTAAGCCGGACATCTGCACCAACACCATAGAGACGGCTCAGCGTGCAAGCTCTGCCCCGGTTCAGCCCGCCGTAAAGCATGTCTTTGTAGGTGTCATCCACGGAGCGGAATATGAGGATGGATCGACATCTGGTGGTGAAACCGTTGTCTGCTCCGATGACGAGTCTTCGACCGGAGAGACCGAGTCGCTATACCAGTTACAGGATGGCAGGATTAGTGGAGGTTCCAATGGCAACAGTATTCCGGACCCCCTTGATCTGCCAACCCAGGTCGCAGTCTTCATGGCCGGTACAGAGTCAGCACAGCCCTCTTCTACCGCTATGGCAATGATCTCCGGTTCAGCAAAAGCAACGCCAGCAGGGGCAGGGGGCTCTGCGCCGCTTCCGGCTTAGGTTTTGTCTGATTTGTTCGAGGCTTTAACAACGTTGTTGGCAGCAAAGGTGGATGCAGCAAACCGAGATCAGCACAACGCGGAGATTGCAAAGGTGAAAGATCAGATAACTCAGGCTAAAGTGGACCTGGCAGCAGAGAACGTCAGGATGGCTACAGAACGGGCCGAGTTAAAAGCTCAGGCCTACCGGCTTAGGCTGGATCAGAGTGCCTCAGATGATGTCATGAGGAGGAGATACCGGTCGCACCTCTCCTGCTGGGTTATGAGCCAAGAAACCTCTTCAACATGCTAGGAGCGGGGACCAGTAACCAGCCAGTGATAAACCGGACGGAGGCACCAGTAACAGGAGTGCCGGTTCAGCTGCGCACGATGGACCCGCCTCGTCAGAACAACATTGTGCCACAGTATGTTCCGATGCCCCCGGGGAATTACTCCAACCCGTTGGATAACATTGTGGCCGCCGTTTCACGATTGGCAGCCCTCCCGACTGACGGTGAGTCACCAGTGGCGATTGAGACACGACGGGCCAGAGAGCTCCTTCAAACATCTTTAACCCAGCAGCAGGCTTATTCGCATAGTCGCGAGAGGATTCATTCCACCCCCCGTCCGAGTCGGAGCTACATCAGGCACATTGAGGATGAACCGGCCGTGTCAAGCAGTGCACGTCACCGTAACTCGCCGCGAGGGCATAACCCGACAGGTGGTGGTGCTAATGCGCAGGATGTGGTGGATCATGGTCGTGCACGTCGAGAAGCTGAGTTAGCAGCACAGCATGCGGCTCGTCAGCTTACTCCGGTTCGTCCTACCGCTTCAGTGGAGCCAGGTGTGGTCTTCAGTTCTTTAGGGGTGCTGTGTCTCAACCCCGCTTTGCGTAACGCACGACTGCCCAAGGATTTTAACCCTCGTAAGGTGCCCAATTACACTACCGACTTACCCCCTGAGTCATGGGTTGAGAGTTATGAGATGGTGATGGAGATGATAGATGTGGATGAAGCGGTGTGTGCTAAATACTTCACCATGATGTTGGAGGGGACAGCTCGTACTTGGTTAAAGAGCTTACCGGCTAACTTCGTCGGGTCATGGGCCGAGTTAAAAAAACCGGTTTATCCAGAATTTTAAGGATCCTTGTAAGCAGCCTATGTCGATTGTGGACCTGGTCGCTTGTGTTTAAAAGGATGGGGAGTCTACAACCCATTGGGTGAAACGAGTCTCAGCTATTCTGCATTCGTCGGACCGCATCAATGCGGATACAACAGTTTTGATGTTGGAAGGCAATTGCCGGTTTATGCCATTAAAACTGAAGTTGGGAAGGCTCAAACGTCACTGCAATGACATGTCAACCCTTCTGGCTGCTTTGGTGAAATATGCCGATGTAGTTAGTACCAAAGACCCTGAGTCTGAGGATGACAAAACGGGGAAGGGGAAAAAGAACGGCAATGCCAAGGGGCAGCAGCAGAATCCGGCAGGTCATGGGAACAATGGTAAGCTCAAGGCAGACAATAGTTTGGACTTTGTGTCTAACACCAATGCTCAGGATAATGGTCAGCGTCGTAAGGGCAAGCCGCCCCAGAGGGGCGGAGGGTCAGGCCCCAATCTGGAGCGCCTGTTAAATCAACCTTGTCCAAAGCATGGATCGAAGGAGAAGCCAGCTTCGCATCTTTGGAAGGATTGCTTCATCATGCGAGAGTTCAAAAATTCCAATATGTTCCAATACGACAATGGCCCGCCCGACGGTTCAGGAGGTGGTTTTCATGAGCCGGGTTATGGAGGCGGTAGCTCCGGTTCAGGATTCCAAGGCCATCAGACCGGACATGGCAATCAAGGTAATCAAGGCAATCAGGGAGGTTATAACCATCAGGGGAATCAGCAGCAACAGCAGTCAGGTTATCGGAGCAATCCGAAGCAGTTGAATAGTGGGCAGTATCATGTCTTCACTACTAGCTTGTGTAAGCGTGATCAGAAGCTTCACAAAAGGGTCATGAACTCTGTTGAACCGGCAGTGCCTCAGTGTTTGCGTTGGTCTGAACAACCAATTTTATGGAGTCGAGAGGATCACCCACCCCGGGCTGATAATCCGGGTCATCTGGCCTTAGTGGTGGCACCTCAAGTTGGGGGTATAAGTTCACCAAGGTGCTTATGGATGGGGGAAGCAGTATCAATATCCTTTACTATGATACCTTCTGCCGTATGGGATTGACGAATAAGAATCTTAAACCGTCGAACACCATCTTTCCTGGTGTGGTGCCTGGTAAATCGGCGTATCCAGTGGGCAAGATAGCCCTAGAGGTGGCTTTTGGAGATGATCATGATTCAAGGTCAGAAACGTTGACTTTTGAGGTGGTGAAAATCAAGAGTCCGTATCATGCCCTGTTGGGAGGACCGGCTTATGCCAAGTTCATGGCGAGGCCGTGTTATGTTTATCTACAGCTTAAGATGCCGGGTCATAAGGGGACCATCATAGTACATGGGAGCAGGAAGACTGCTTTGGAATGTGAAGAGGGTGATGCAGCTTATGCTGAGTCAGTTTGTGCCACAGAGGAGCTGAAGTTTTATAAGGACAATTTTGATCTGGCAGACATGACTTCTTTGAAAAAACCAACTACAGAGCATGATCCGACACTAAAGTTTAAATCGGCAGAGGAGACTAAATTGGTTGATTTTGTTCCTGGTGATTCATCCAAGCAGTTCAGCATCAGCGCTAACTTAGATCCGAAATAGGAAGGCGCGCTCATCGAGTTCATCTGTGAGAACCGGGACATCTTTGCATGGAAGCCTTTTGACATGCCAGGTGTACCGAAGGAACTCGCTGAGCACACCCTTAATATAGATCCCAAGTTTAAACTGGTCAGGCAGTTTCTTCGCCGCTTCAATGAAGAGAGGCGTAAGGCTATTGGTGAGGAGGTAGCCCGGCTCTTGGCACCAGGGTTTATTGTGGAGGTCTTTCACCCTGAGTGGTTAGCTAATCTGGTGCTGGTGCTTAAGAAAAAGGCACTTGGCGTATGTGTGTGGATTACATAGATTTGAACAAAGCCTGTCCAGCTAATCCCTTTGCTCTCCCGTGTATTAATCAGATTATTGATGCTACAGCAGGTTGTGACCGTGTGTGTTTTCTGGATGCTTATTGTGGTTATCATCAGATTAAAATGGCAGTTAAGGACCAGGAGAAGACAGCCTTCATAACTCCCTTTGGAGCCTTTTGCTATGTGTCTATGCCTTTCGGGCTCAAGAGTGCCCAGGCGACTTATCAGTGCTGTGTTCAGAATTGTCTTCATAAACAGATTGGGCACAATGTTCATGCTTATGCGGATGATATTGTGGTGAAATCTAGGAAGGAGGAAACATTGATAGAGGACCTGAAGGAAATCTTTAATAATCTCCCGGTTTATAAGATGATGCTTAATCCGGACAAATGTGTCTTTGGTGTTCCGGTAGGCAAGCTCTTGGGTTTTCTGGTGTCTAACAGGGGCATTGAGGCTAATCCAGAGAAGATCACAGCTATCACCTCTGTGGCTAAACCAGCATGTGTCAATGACGTTCAGCGTCTGGCGGGCCGGATTGCGGCTTTGAGCCGGTTTATCAGTCGTCTTGGGGAGAAGGCTATCCCTTTATACCAGATGCTAAAGAAAATGGATGACTTTTTCTGGAGCGACGCAGCTAATAAAGCGTTTAAGGAGTTGAAGAGACAATTAGCTGAGCCGCCTGTCCTTGCAGCTCTGGTCGATAAAGAGCCTTTATTGCTATATGTGGTTGCTAATGCCCGGGCTGTTAGTGTGGCTATTGTTGTGGAGCGCACGGAGGCTGGAAAGGAGTATCCGGTTCAACGGCCGGTTTATTATATCAGTCAGGTACTTATCGAATCAAAGAAGAGGTATCTGCATTGGCAGAAGCTGGTGTGTGGGGTTTTTATGGCAAGCCGGAAGCTCAAGCATTATTTTGTCATCCCATCATAGTGGTTAGTTCAGCCCCTCTAGGAGATATCATTCAAAACAGAGAAGCAACTGGCCGGATTGCCAAGTGGGCTATTGAGCTTGGACCTCACGGGATAAAATATACGCCTCGCACAGCAATCAAATCCCAAGCACTGGTCGACTTCATCAATGATTCGACAGAGTTGCAGGCACCGGAGGAAAAGCCAGATAACACATATTGGACCGTTCACTTTGATGGGTCTAGACAGTTGGAGGGCTCGGGGGCTGGAGTCATATTAACTTCTCCATGAGGTGACAAGTTTTGTTATGTTCTCCGCTTAATGTTCCCTTGCACTAACAATGCAGCTGAGTATGTGGCCTTACTCATGGTCTGTGGATGGCTAAGGAGATGAACTTAAGTCAGGTTAAGTGCTTCGATGACTCGGACCTGGTGGCTCAGCAGGTATCTGGCACTTGGGATTCTAAGGATCCACTCATGGCTGCATATCGACGAGAGGTGGACATAGTGGCTGGTCATTTCAAGGGTTATCAAGTTGACCATATAGACCAGCGAAAGAATGAAGCGGCGGATGCTCTAAGTCGTCTAGGCTCTCAATGTAAACCGGTGCCACCTAATGTCTTCCTCGACGTACTTCATAATCCGTCGGTCAAGATACCCACAGAGGATGAGTTGTCTATTCCTGACCCGGAGGCCCAGTTGGTGGCGGCTTTGCATGTTATAAAGGATGGACAGTCCTGTACCTGGCTTACATGAACCGGGGTGAATTACCGGATGATGAAACCTTGGCCCGACAGGTAATTCGGCGATCCAAGTCAATGACCATCATTAACTGGGAGCTACATCGTTACAGCATCACAGGAGCAATTCAGTGTTGTGTGTCTCCTCAAGAGGGTTGTGAGATTTTGCGAGAAATCCACGAAGGAGATTGTGGTCACCACGCCGGTTCAAAATCCTTGGGGGCTAAGGCTTTTCGTCACAACTTCAATTGGTTGACGGCTCATGCTGATGCTGAGGATTTAGTAAAAAGGTGTGACGGTTGTCAAAAATTTGCACGCCGCGCTCATGTTCCGGCTCAAGAGTTGAGAATGATTCCAATCACTTGGCGTTTGCAACTTGGGGGCTAGATATGGTTGGACCCTTTAAGAGGTCCAAGGACAAAAAGACCCACCTGTTGGTGGCGGTTGATAAGCTTACCAAATGGGTAGAGGCAGAGCCAGTCAGTAAGTGTGATGCAGCCACGGCGGTCCAATTCATCAAAAAGGTTATATTCCTGTTTGGCTTTCCACACAATGTTATAACTGATAATGGTACTAATCTATCCAAGGGCACTATGGAGGAATTTTTTCAACGAGAGCACATCCGGCTTGATGTGTCATCAGTGGCTCACCCTCAATCTAATGGTCAAGCAGAAAGGGAAAATCAAGAGATCTTGAGAGGAATCAAACCCCGGCTTATGGTTCCTTTAAAGCGGACGCCGGGTTGTTGGGTGGAGGAGTTACCTTCTGTGTTATGGAGTATCAACACCACACCAAACAGATCGACGGGGTACACGCCTTTCTTCATGGTTTACGGAGCAGAGGTGGTTCTCCCTAGTGACATCCGTCATGACTCGCCCCAAGTGATGGCTTACGTTGAAGCTGAGAATGAGAAGGCACGACATGACTCACTGGACCTGTTAGATGAGGAGCGTTATCTAGCAGCGGTGCGTTCGGCGATTTATCAACAAGATCTCCGACGTTATCACAGCCGCCGGGTTAAGACCAAAACTTTTCAAGAGGGCGATCTGGTGCTCCCACTCATCCAGGATCAGACTGATATGCACAAGTTATCCCCACCTTGGGAAGGAACTTTTGTGATCAGCAAAAACCTGCATAACGGGTCATACTACCTTATCGACGTTCGAGAGCATAAATACTCACGCAAATCGGAGGAGGAGACCCAGCGGCCATGGAATATAGCCCTTCTTCGGCCTTACTATGCTTGAGCCGCAGGCTCTTCTTATGTACATACTTATGACAATGTATATATTATATAATAAACCGGAGCCTCAGCTAAAGCGGGGTCTCTGTTCTTTTTTACATCATGTGTGGTTCCATGGGGGCTTCTACTTACAAAGCGGAGTTCTACTAACCCGACCAATAAGGCCACATAGATATAAAGGAAATCACTAGGGGGCTTGGTCGTATTCGAACCATAGCTCCACCTCTTGAGCGGCTTAAGACCAAAAAGGGAGATCACTAGGGGGCTTGGTTGTATTTACACCATAGCTACACCTCTTGATAGGCTTAAAGCCAAAAGGAAATTATGTGGAACCAAAGAGAGTCTGTTGCAGAAAGCACAACTCAAACATAGGTAACCACTGAGCATAGCTCAAATATTACTTGGGGGCTCCTTGCTTCTCAAAGAACAACGAGCTTGCACCCTTGTAATAGGCTATCAAGCCAGGCTTGGAAGCCAGGTGCATTCACCTAAAACCCCGGGTTATCCTGCCTTTTTAAGTAGGCCACTCCGTCCAGGTAAACCTGGTATGACCCATCAAACGTTTGACAAGTCAATCTCATAGACGCTGAACTTGTCAACGTTAAAACGATGATTGGTTAAAGATTGAGGTCCATCTTAAAAGGCTTTGACAAATGGTTTAACTCAGCGGCCTGGCAGCCCATGAAAAGCCTTGATTTAGGGCCTGGCAGCCCATGAAACGCCTTGCACATTTCTTTTGTATTTGTTGTTTTAAACATCTTTTGATAAGGGATTTATGAATATTTTCTGATAAACCGGTGTTTATTACAACCCGGCATGGCTTTCAACGCTAAGTTGTCAGTACATGGTCAGTTTTAATCCGGCAATAATATTGCTCCGGTCTGGTTTGACTACAGGTCACCACAATTATATGCATAAACTGGTGTTTACCATCACCCGGAAAGATTTCGGTATGAACCGACAAGGATGCAAGGAGTCATCAACACTCCAGATTGGTGTTATCACCTTACTGTTATAACAACAGTTGGTAGGCCAAACGAGATATACCACATGTATCATCTATTTTATATCTACATATTACAACCTTGGTTCGGCATCCAGGTTATATATATGTTTGGGCACCATGACCCGTCTAGCGGTTAACCGCTAGGAGACTTTCAATTTTTTTGCAGGAATAAGCAAAATGAAGCCACTGTGGATTAAGCATATAATAGATCCCAGAGGCATGCCGAGTTATCAATGTTAAGCAAAACAAGTATGCTCGATGGCATAAGCATATAAGTATTTGAACTAGCCTATTACAAGGCAATTTAGTGCCCACACAGGATAATTATTTCAACAAGTTGGCAAATGATTAAACCGGCTTCCGGATTAAGATTCTTCATCCGGATGACTTGAAGATTGAGGGTCATCTTGAGCGGTCGCATTCTCCTCATCCCTAACCAGTCGCTGGAAATCAATCGTTGACCAATCGATTCCAGTTAAGGCTTGAAAAATGGCTTCTTCATGAATAAGGTTGGAAGGGTCAATGTCAGGGGCATAAGTATGCTTACAAATCAGCGGAACAAGATCTTCTACATCACGAATCGGCGTGGGCTGTCTTTTCCCCTCAACATCATAAATCGGTTGATAATGAGATAGATCCATGTCATCTGCCAATTAATTCGCTATAGGCCACATTTCCTTTGTCAGCCTTCGGAGATCATCATTGTTGAAATTTGTGCCATCTTCCTTCACGCTGGGGTAGCCTTGGCCGATATCTGCCGGTTCAAGATCTGGAATCCACGCCTTAGCCCAGATTAGTGCGGTCAGCGCACCTGACCTTGCGGCTGATCTCTTCAGTTCATCCGACCGGGCAGGTAGCATGGCCAGCTTTTCGATGGTTTCTTTTATCAGCGTTGGAGGAGGCTTGTTATAAGCTGCAGTGCAAATGGCTCATTGGGATCCAGAATACAACTATTCTATCAAAGTATAGGCCGCTTTAAGCTTCATCCGCATGTCAGAGCCCAGATGAGTAATGCGGGTCCCTGTCACAGTAAGGCATCAGTAAACCGGTCTTTGATAAGATATTAAGGATTGGAAAAACTTCATATGCGGATACTCACCAAATACAACAGAGGTCATGGCGTTAATCTGTCATTTTAAGCCGGTCAGTTCTTCAACCACCGGTTTCAGGGCTGCTTCTGCGTCTTCGGCCTTCTTTGTTAAACCGGCCTTCTCTGTCTCCCAGTCTGCACGCCCTTTGTTAAAGGTTTCTTTCCGCTTCTCGATGGCTGCTAAGGCATTAGTCAGTTCTTCCTTGGCCTTGGAAGCCTCCGCTTGCTGAGATTTAATGTTCTCTTGAAGGTCAGTGGTTTGAGCATCCTTCTTACTCAGCTCGGCCTACAAAGGCAAGATATATCATCAATGGGCTATGTATATTTGAAGTACCAAGCGTATAACAAGTTATGCACTTTGTACTTGGGGGCTAATGCCTATTTTCTCTGTCGTCAATTTTTTTGCAAGTCTCAAGTACAATGCAAGCATTATTCTTGACACTTGGGGGCTAATGTACATTTGTTCAAATCAGAGCATTGGGTAAAATCCCGGTTCACCTTGGAAAGATAAACCGGCCCTTGGGGACTACACAGAGGAAAACTACAGGAATACAACGATAAAGTACCGGTTTATTTCAAAGGATCACCTGACATATGGAGGATAAGTATGCAAGGGTTGAGATATTACAAAGTCCCGATTTATGAGTACCATCATAAACCAGCCCTTGAGGGCTACTTGAGTTGGTACTTACAAATTGGATTTAAGAAAGGAAAAAGTGATGAAAATAACCCATAGTGCTCCTTCATCAGATTCACCAAACCGGCTTCATAGTCACGGTTTGAGGGCAGTCGGTTTAGAAAACCAGAGTGGAGTTCTTGAGCACTAAGATGGGCATAGCTGGATAAATTGGTGCTCCATTTGCCTTTCTCCATGGCAGCACGCTCTTCCTTGGCACTATGTTTTGCCAATATAACAGGATGGCCAGGAGAGGTGTGGCTAACACCGGTAATGATAACCTCGCCTTCTTTGTCTCCAACAGCCTTTTCTGGAGTTGATGGAATGTCAGTAGTCCTCACTGGACTAGAAGGTCTGTCATCGGCCCGGATTGGACTTGCCGGTTCATCATCTAGCACAGTAGTATCAACTTCTGCTTGATCATCAACATTATGATCTTGAGGGGGCGGTTCATCAAATGTGGCCTCAGTATATGGACCCTCCGGTTTTGAAGTTTGCTCCGATTCAATAACAACATGGTCTTCGGGCGGGTTATTCACCCGAGCCTTCTTACTGGTTCTGGCTTTGGCTCTAAACAGAACAAGATGCAAAGGTTAGTGTAGCATATAAAGTGTGAAACATCAAAAGATTGGGTTGAAATACTTACCCAACCACGGTTTTGAGAGGGGGAGGGGGGTTGTGTCGCTGTTAACTCGCCAGAGGATGAAGGAGGTGTCACCTGATAATTCGAATCAGACAGATTAAGAGGTTGTCGAAAATAGCCTGCCTTGGGATAAGAAGTGCCAGAAGTGGGTGAGACCTCAGATCGGCGTTTTCAAACCCAAGTGTCTGGTAAACCGGTCGAAGTGACCTTTTGGCTGCTGTGCCGAGTTGTGCGGCGAGCCTCGTGCTGCTGCTTCTTCAAAATAAATGTTGGGTCCAAATGAGCAAGAGGATGAGAAAATCTTACTTTCCGGACTGCTTGATGGATTTTTTTGTGTTGGCAGAGAGTCTAAAACGGAGGAAAGGATAATTACCTCTGCATCGTCAACTTGGCTGCCCTCAACGTCCTCCTGATAAATATCATTGTCAATGAGATGCATGAAAAGTGAACCAAGTGAATCAAGTTCTACCTCTACTTCCGGATCATCCGGGTCGTCATCAAGCTCGAAACCGATGGGTTCAGGTGCCTTCCTCTTTGTGGTTTTCTTGACGGCTTTTGTTTTAGGACGGGAAGGCTTCATCGCTTTCTCTTGAGGTTTGTTTTTCCAGAACGGATCATCACCCTGTTTAAGAATGGGCAGAGGGAATTCAAAGATTGCACAGTCTAAAAATATCAGGTGTAAAGCGGAAGCACAGACAATACTTACAGCGGGCGGTTTGTTTTGTGTATAAAAGGGACTTAACCCGGTCTTGCTGCAGACAGCTTCCGGTTCGTTCAACATTTTCTTCACAGACTCAGTGTCTTCTTCATCTGTTAGCTGAATATTGATATGACGTTGAGAGTCTTGTACATCACCAGTATACTCACACATTAAGCCGGAGCGGCGACTTAACGGCAAAATGCTCCAGGATATCCAGCAATGGACGAAGTCCACACCTGTTAAACTGTTGGCCAGGAAGGCTCTTAGCTTGGTGAGTTGAGGTGCGTACGAGGCTCGTTCCTGGGCACTTAGTCGTTGCGGAAGCAGATGAGTATTAG
The DNA here is from genome assembly GCF_003073215.2 of Triticum urartu. Classification (NCBI taxonomy): domain Eukaryota; kingdom Viridiplantae; phylum Streptophyta; class Magnoliopsida; order Poales; family Poaceae; genus Triticum; species Triticum urartu. The sequence continues at coordinate 419,178,960 of NC_053028.1, forward strand.
CAAGCCGGTGAGCACGATAACCCGACAGAGGGTTTTCATCTTCAGGAGAGGTGTCTCTGCAATAGAACCAAGTTTGATTCCACTCTTTGGGGTGACTGTGAAGTTTGGCATGAGGAAACTCAACCTCTTTCCTTTTCTGAATGGAGACGCCACCAAGTTCTGTATTGGGTCCATCTACAAACTCAGTGCGACGGTTTAAATGGAAGAAATCCCGGAACAGCTCAATAGTTGGTTCTTCTTGAAGGTACGCTTCACAAAAGACTTGAAAGTTGCATATATTGGATACTGAGTTGGGTCCAATATCTTGAGGATGGAGCTGAAAGCTAGCGAGTACATCTCGAAAAAAACTTTGATCCGGGCGGTTTAAAGCCACGGCCTATATGATCAACAAACACCACCACTTCATTATGTTTGGGGGTAGGAGGATTTTTTGGCCCAGGAACTCGCCACCGGATTTCATTCTTCTTTGGTAAGGTGTCGATCCTAACCATTCCGTTCAGTTGCTCCTCAGTAACCCGGGAAGGGACCCAATTGCAGGAATAAAACTGCTTGGCCATTGCAAGTGAACAGCTGGGAAGAAAATAATGCTGGTTACGGTTCATTCATGGTGATGTATAAGGTACAACAGGGAAAAGGAATCCAAGCATGTGAAATTGATAAACCGGAGGCTTATGCAATTATGAATGATAAAGCGATAAGCAGAAACAGAGGTATACACATATTTTTTAACCGGAGTATGACAGCGGAGATAACAGAATTGGCGGTTTAAAAGGGGACTAAGGGTATATGATAGATTACTTTCTACAAGGATAAACTGCCTATGCAGATAAGGAAGATGCAGATCTAAGGCAAGAATGAGTAAGGTAAAACAAGTTTCACAAGATTGCATTAAAATTTTGGATCTACTATAAGTCATGAAAAGGAAAAATATTGAGACTTAAAAAGGTTTGGTACCGAAGAAGTTCACAAAAGGTCCAGATCAAGTTATTAGGTATTTAAGGTTTGGTTTAAATGGCCGAGACAAGGAGTACCATAGCTACTGTGCGGAACACGTCAAGATCGAGCTCTGTTATCTATGGGCTGAAGAAGAACACGAGAAGAGCAACATGAACCCGTGTGAACCCTAATGGATCTATAGAGGAAAGAAGGAAAGGCTCACAGCAGCTGTTGAGGTAGCGGAGGTACGCCACGTCTTTCTGATGCAACCAGGTTGATGTAGCGGCCAACAGAGATGCAGAGGCGAAGCTCGATGACGACGGCGGCGCTCGGGTGCAGGGGCGTCGCGAGGAGGAAGAAGAAGCGAGGAGACGAAGGGGGGAAAAGAAAATGACCCTTGGTCCTATTTATAAGGTAAATGGAAAGGTGACAGGCGCAAGAATCAAGGAGCCCGAAAATTGTATATATAACGGAGCGGTCGCCTCGATTGTCGGAGGCTCATTAACTAAAGGTGAGGTGTATAATTTTTATATAATAAGTGATGTCATGGCGATTTATCATGATCCTGGAGGATGACATCACGGCGGTTTACAAGATCAAGGTGAAGATGCAAAGGAGGAATTTTTCTAAGTGTTGAAGATTGACATGAACAAGTTCAAATCAATCTGGGACCTACTGCTCGGGATATTACCACCGGGCGTAAACCGGCTACACTACAAAAAAATACACTTCTGTGATGATACGTGTTTGACACAGTAGGTCGCGCTTTCTGTCATGCATGTACAACCATGACAAATTTATGACAGAATCAAGATAGTCATACTTGTGCTATCGTAGAAGTGTTCCATGACATTGCCAAAATTATCATCATGGAAGTGTCCACTTCCATGACGATAAATCGCGCGTCACAGAAGTGCTTTCGTCAAGGGTGACCAACACGTGGAATCCACCGTAACGGAACGCCGTTAAGCTATCGGGTCGGATTTTGGATCCGATAACCCGTTAACATCCACGACCAATGCCGATTTTCCACGTGTAAAATTCTCATTGGCTAACGGATCCACGCGTCAGCTCCGCGTTGGCACAAGTGTCACTCATCCAACGGTCGAGATGGGCCTATGATATGTTGACACATGGACCGGCCCAAAAGTGGCCCACAAAATTTAAATGGGCTGGCCCAACCGAAGGCCCATAAGATTTAGTGGACCATAATGGGCCAACCCAGCTAAAGGCCCACAAAATTTAGCGAACCATAATGGGCCGGCCCAGCTAAAGGCCCACACGATTTTGCAGACCATAATGGGCCGTCCCAGCTAAAGGCCCACAAGATTTTGCGGACCACAATGGGCCGGCCCAGCTAAAGGCCCAACATTCTCTGTCAAATCGACCCATCAACGGCATGTCCTAAACTTGTCGTCAACGCGGCCCATGGTCACTTCTGGCCCGTTAACAGTCCGCTAAGTAATTGATCCGAATTACGGCTCGGCGTATTTCCAGCCTGTTAAAGGTCCGGCTTCATTTGGGCCCATTTATAGGCCATCAAAACTATCGGCCCATAAACGACTATGAAGGATTTGGGTCATATTCGGCCATGTCTGACATTCGGCCTGTTAGAGGCCCACTATAGCTTTGGGCCACTTTCGGCCTGTTGTCATTTTTGGCCTCTTAATGCCGGACGTAAACCATGGGCTATATGTGGCCCAACGTCATATCGGGCCCATTAACGACCCATATAAAAATGACGATAATCTAGCCCGACCGAAGTTCCGTCCTGTTAAAGGCCTGTGTATTAGGTCAGCGCATTTACGGCCCGTCCGAATTTTGGCCTGTCAAAGATCCGCATCGTAAATGGGCCACCATTTCGGCCTGCTAAGTCCAGTGGGTTATTTGGCACAATCAGGGCCCAATCTCACTTTCGGTCTATTAAAGGCCCATGTTTTTTATGGGCTTGAGATATTTACACCTCTAAACAGCCTATTTTTACTGAGGGCTCAAATTATGTTTAGGCATGTTAAAGGCCCACTATGGGCACAGGCCAACCAAAAAAATATGAAAGCTTATGCTGATTTAGGCCCAGATATTTTTAGTGGGCTACATGCCAATTTCGGCCCATAATCGTTTTTAGCCCAATTGGAATGGGCCCGACAAATGTTGGCATGTTGGGCTCCTACGAAGCTTTCGGCCGAATACATTACTAAGATAAACCTACACTATACAAAAATAGTGTCGTAATTACTGCAGCCTGAGGCAGCATCATAAATGTTGTATCACAACAAAATAAATTCCAACCATACAACAAAAGGCTTGTTGGCATAAAGTTTACAGTCCTTCCAGATAAAAGCACCATCAGATGTATAGAAGCACAAATCATTTGACCTGAGTGCTAATGTTTCAGGCTGTAGAATCTGATGGAGCAGCACGATCTCCACCTTTTTCCGCCATTGCTCTTGAACAACGAAGCAAATGTCTGATAGTCTGGTTTCAAAACCATTCATATCTTGACGACATTTCTCAACCACTATTCTTGTTTCCGAAACAACATCCATTAGGGATTGGACTTGTGTCTGGAGCACAGATATATCACTCTGTCTAGCAGGAAGATTTTGTTCAGTAGGCGATTTGGACGAGGTTACCTTGACAACCAACCCAGAATTACGCAGGAAGGTGCTTTTTGCACTGTTAGTGGAGAGATACTGACGCACTGTAGCAAGAGGTGACATTGTGCCTGTAGTAGCCTCGTCACCTTCAGGTGGTTGTGGTTGTTCAATCATTTGTTCCATAGCTTCCTGAAAGTTTCAACTTGTACATTAGTGTACCAGATAAGTTACTAATGAGATAAAAACAAACAAAGTAGGTTAAACGTTTATACATAACTTATTTTGGTGAACTACTGTAATACATTAGCATGTATTGTAGTGCCAACTACATAATAAAATCACTTTCGGAACATATGTCCATGTAGCATGCCTACGGTATTGTCTATTTCCTCACATTCATTGACATCTAAGGATAAAGAGACATGGTTTAAAGTAGGATGAACATAGTATGACATCATTCATATCATGGGCAAACAGATATAAAACAAACATGCTATTTTATCATTGTGTGCGCACGTGAACATAACAACTAGATTACAGATCAAGACCAAAAGAATATCCTTCATCTCTTTTAAACCATGTAAGGTGAAATGATACGTTAAGACAACTGTGAATAAAAGTGAATAGAGTAACTGACATTGGCTGCAAACCAAGTAGTTAAAAGAACACATCATAGTACCAATCAGTTCAAGGCAGGAGGAGTAAGGACTTACAACAGCAGCTTGAACTGGTGTGCTCATGCCCTTCATCTTGCTGGTGTGGCAATCCTTGAAGATTTGCACTGCATTCGGTTCAGGTTCTTTTTGGTCCGCACGGGCTTTCCTCTGTATTTGGAACAAGTCAATATAGATATGATAATATGGCACAAAAAAAAGAAGGAAGTAGCAGCTATTTACAAGAGCCTCGCAGTGTGCAATATAGCTACGAGATCTTGTTGTCTGTTGGAATTTCACTTTAGAACGGTTGGTTTTGTTCTTCAAACAGTTAGCCTAGAAGAAGATACACTTGTAAGGCACATACATAAATACAAGTTCAGTATGTTGTCTGATCAAATACATATAGCCTACCTGATAATTTGGATCAGACCAGTGTTTAACAAGGGCTGTCCAGTCTTCATCTGTAATATATTCCACTAGAGATGTTTGGGCGATTTCATTGTTAGCCTTGCCTTCAAAGTGAGATTTTCTAAGGTGGTATCGATACTGTCATAGAGCAGACTGAAAAACATGAGTGCATGCTTGTTTAGTTGCATCATCTTTCGGATCCAACTTGAACCTCATCTTTTGAAAAAAGAATGTGAGTCTTATTAGGAGGAAGCTAGAAAGTATGGGACAGAGCAAGACAATATTACCAATTGCGATGAATAACATTACTTACGGATAAATGGTCAAGGAAGGTGTTAAACTGGGTATTGTCTTTCTGATTCCTATACTGGATCCACGTTGGGAGGATACGTGCATGACACCTAACGGCAACGGCTGCCTCTGATACTAACTTGGCTGACTCTGTAGCATCACGTGGCCTTTTTAAACCTGCCTCAAAATGGATCTCCATTCTTCCTACTTTAGATTTTGTTAATTTGTCAAGCATTATCCCTGATGTCTGTTTCCGCTTGCGCCGTGGTGCTAGTTCAACAACGGATATGGAAAGTGTTAGTGTACATCAAACTATGAGAGTTCATATCAAGGAGCATGCAACTGCAACTTGACTCGGTTAGGTACCGTCTTGGTGTTGATGCTCATGAGGTTCATCTGATCTTGCCAAGTCCTGTTGTGTCAGTAGTGCTTCGGAAGTAGTGTTAGGTGTGAAGGCAGCTTGGGAACTGGCCAGTTTTGGAGCAAATGAACGAGTAACTGGTTGAGATGCTGGTAAAGTTGAAGCGGATGCTGCAGCTGGTGGAGCAGGTGATACTGTGTTTGTAGATTTAGCCGGTGGACTTGGACCTTCTACTGCACTATAAGTACCACCAGAATCTCGACGACAGAACCTTTTCTGTTTCACCCGACGAGTAACAACACTCCCTACTATATTATTTTCCTTGCTCTTTTTGACTTTGCCATGTCAAGCTGTACCCACAACACAAAAGAATAAAATCACTCTTCAGAACTCATTGATGCATGATACAGACAAGCAATACTTTGATGTAAGACAACCGTATGAGGATGGAATATGTAAGAAAAACAGGACGACATGACATATTCACAACTATGATGTGCAAACTAAGCAGAAGGATTTTCAAGAAAATAGAAGTAATGCAAGCTAGACACCATATGAAAGATGCAACCAATATTACTATGCCAAGTTAAAAGTGTCTTGTCATAAGTGGCAATTCAAAAAATTAGAAGCAGTACAACGTAGAAATCAATGCAAGATGCAACCACTATCAAACTGCCATGTTAAAAGTGTCCAATCATGAGTGACTGATGCGGGATACACAACAATAGTACTTTGATGTAAGAACATGGTATGATAGATAGATGTAGTGTATTCTAGACATAGAAAGCCATGTCATATGCACATGTATAACGTATAAACTCAGCAGGTGCAATTTAATCAAAATAGAAGAAATACAGGCTAGACAACATATGCAACATGAGACCAATTATCACACTGTCAACTTAGAGCAAGCACCTGCGATGGTGGAGTACGGGAGATGAACTCATCATGTAGACTTGGGACTTCAACTTCATTAGCAGTAGCAGTGGCAAATCTAGAGAGTCTCTGTTTGCGTCGGTGCGGAGGACCACCAACATCCCCTAACTTACTCTTTTCCTTCCCATTTTCTGTTATTGCCTTATGAAGTCAAAACCACAAGAAGATGAATAAAATTAGCTCTGCATAACTGGTTGATGCATGATACAGACGAACACTACTTTGTTGTAAGGCAAGCGCAGGATAGGAGGATGGAATATATACAAAAAAGACAGCGTTTCATATTCACACGTACGATAGGAGGATGGAATATGTATGAAAAAACAATAAGCTGAAGGCATTTCAACAAAAAGCTAGGCACCATATGAACATGCAACCAATATCACTCTATCAGGTAAAAAGTGTCTCGTCGTAAGTGCCATTTCAAGAAATTAGAAGCAGTACAAGCTAGAAGACAATGCAAGATGCAACCTACATCACAGTCCCAAGTTAAATGTGTCTTATGGTTAAGTGATCGTTGCAGGTATAAGTTGTAAGCTACGCAGATGCAATTCAACATAATCAGAATCAATACAAACTAGACATCATACGGAAAACGCAACCACGTATAACAGTTCCAAGTAAGAGCAAGCACCTGTGATGGTGGAGTAGGGAGATGTGCTCATCATGTACACGTATGTTCTACAAACAGGAACACATGTCATATTCACAGGCATTATGTGTAAAGTAAGCAAATGCAATTCAAGTTAGAAGCAATACAAGCTAGACATCATATGCAACATGCAACCACATATAATAGTGTCAAGTTAGAGCAAGCACCTGTGATGGTGGAGTAAGGGAGATGTGCTCATCATCTAAACAGCTACGTTGACTGTCCAGCCTTGTGTTGTCTTGCGAATCTTGTTAGGAGGATGGTGGAGTAGATTCTGTAGAGACCCCCTGTTTGAGTTGCTCCGAAGGACCACCATCATCCACTGCCGCACTAATTTCCTTCAGTTGTAATGATTTTGCATTGTGAAGTCAAACCGATAAGAAAAAGGAATAAATTTGCTCTTCAGAACTCATTCATGCATGATACTGACGAACACTACTCGGATGAAAGTCAAACACATGATGCGAGGATGGAATATGTATGAAAAACAGGATGGTGTGACATATTCACACCTATGATGTGGTAACTAAGCAGAAGGCATTTCAACAAATTAGAAGCACTGCAAGCTAGACACCATATGAAAGATGCAACCAATATCACTCTGCCAAGTTCAAACTGTATGGCGTTTCAACAAATTAGAAGCAGTACATGCTAGAAATCATATGCAAGACACAACCAATATCACAGTGGTGACTTAAAGGTGCCTTATCATAAGTGACTGATGCGGGATATGCAAGAATAGTAGTCTGATGTAGAAACAGGAACACATGTCATATTCACAGGCATTATGTGTAAAGTAAGCAGATGCAATTCAACAAAGTTAGAAGCAATACAAGCTAGACATCATACGCAACATGCAACCACATATAATAGTGCCAAGTTAGAGCAAGCACCTGTGATGGTGGAGTAGGGGAGATGTGCTCATCATCTACACAACTATGTTGACTGTCTAGCCTTGCGTTGTCTTGTGAATCTTGTTGGGAGGATGGCGGGGTAGAATTTGTAGATAACCTCCGTTTCAGTTGCTTGGAATGACCACCATCATCCAATGCTTTGCCAATTTCCTTCAGCTTTATTGATTTTGCATTGTGAGGTCATACCGACAAGAAAAAGGAATACCATTCGCTCTTCAGAACTCATTCATGCATGATACTGACGAACACTACTCTGATGAAAGGCAAAGTCATGATACGAGGATGGAATATGTACGAAAAAATGGACGGCTTGACATATTCACACCTATGATGTGGTAACTAAGCATAAGGCACTTCAACAAATTAGAAACACTGCAAGACACCATATGGAAGGTGCAATCAATATCACTCTGCCAAGTTAAAACTGTCTCGTCATAGGTGGCGTTCATCAAACTAGAAGCAATACATGCTAGAAATCATATTCAAGACGCAAACCAATATCACACGGCCAACTTAAAGGTGTCCCATCATAAGTGACTGATGCAGGATACACAAGAAGAGTAGTTTCATGTAAGAACATGGTGTCATAGACAGATATAGTATGTACCAAAAACAGGAAAGCGTGTCATATTCACATGTATCATGTGTAAGCTAAGCAGATGTAGTTTACACTAATTAGGAGCAATAAGAGCTAGACACCATATGCAACATGCAACCAGATATCACACTGCCAAGTTAGAGCAAGCACCATGGATGGTGGAGTAGGGGAGCGGAGACTTGGACCTTGTAATGCACTATCAGTACAAGGAGAATCGGTACAAATGGTCCGTTTACATTGCTGCAGAGGACCACCATCATCGCCTTCCTTACTCTTTTCCTTCCTCTTTCTTGATTTTGCCTTGTCAAGTCAAACCCACAAGAAAAAGGAATAAAATTTGCTCTTCAGAACTCATTGATGCATGATACTGACGAACACTACTTTCATGTAAGGCAGCCGCATGATAGGAGGATGGAATATGTATGTAAAATAGGACGGCGTGACATATTGACATGTATGATGTATAAAGTGTAAACTAAGCACAAGGTGCTTGAACTTGTTAGAATCGATGCAAGCTAGAAACCATATGAAAGATGAAACCAATATCACTCTGCCAAATTAAAAGGGTTCCCTAACAAATGTATTTGACCAAATTAGAAGCAATACATGGCAACAGGCTAGAAATAATATGCAATATGCAACGAATAAAGGTGACTCATCGTAAGTGATTGATGCAGGATATAGAAGAGAGGTAGTTTCGTGTAAGAACAAGGTTAACACATAGATGTAGTGTGTACCAAAAATAGGAAGGCATGTCATATTCACAGGTATAGTGTGTAAACTAAGCAGATGCAATTTACCCTAATTAGAAGCATTACAAGCTAGACACCGTATGCAACATGCAACCACATATCACACTGCGAAGTTAGAGCAAGCACCCGTGATGGTGGTGTGGGGGAAGTGCGGTCTTCAGGTACAGAGCTACGTTCAATATCTTCATTTAGGCTTGCTGTTTCTTGAGAATCATGTGGAGAGGATGAAATTGAATTCTTTATAAGAGTATTGCGTCTCATATTAACCCACGCGCGTGCCTATCTCATCATAAGCGATAAACGCAGGATACACAAGAACAGTAGTTTGATGTAAGAACATGGTGTGATAGGCAGATGTAGTATGTACCAAAAACAGGAAGGTGTGTCATATTCACATGTATAATGTGTAAGCTAAGGAGATGCAATTTAACAAATTAGGAGCATTGATGAGGGATACACAAGAAAAGTAGTTTGATGTAAGAACATGGTTAATAGAAAGATGTAGTATGTACCAAAAACAGGAAGGCATGTCATATTCACAGGTATAATGTGTTAACTAAGCAGATGCAATTTACCCTAATTAGAAGCATTACAAGGTAGACACCATATGCAACATGCAACCACATATCACACTGCCAAGTAAGAGCAAGCACCTGCGATGGTGGTGTGGGGGAATTGCGGTGATCAACTAGAGAGCTACGTTGACTATCTTCATTTAGCCTTGCTGTTTCTTGAGAATCATGTGGGGAGGATGACACTGCACTCTTTAAACGAGTAGGGCGTCTCACAGTAACCCACTCGGGTGACTGTCTCATCATAAGTGATTGACGAGGGATACAAAAGAGCATTAATTTGATGTACGAACATGGTTAATAGACATATGTAGTATGTATCAAAAATAGGAAGGCATGTCATTATCAAAGGTATAATGTGTAAAGTAAGCAGATGCAATTTAACCAAATTGGAAGCAATACAAGCTAGACACCATATGCAACATGCAACCACATTTGACAACGCGAAGTTAAAGCAAGCACCTGGGATGGTTGTGTGTGGCAATTGAGATCATCAACTGCAGAGCTAGGTTTACTGTCTCCAACTGCTGACACTACACCCATTAGAGTGCTAAAACGCTTAGTGCTTATCTTCGAATTACACTGGAGCGACTTCTGTCTTTTCTTTTCTGCATTCATCAACACTGCGTCAGAGTCTGAAATACCCATGCATAAAAAAACAATAGTGTGAGTATGGGTGAAGTGTGCGCACAATTAGTACAGTGTAAAGGTAGCAGATAGCAGGTCGGTGAGAAATAAATGAAGGGAGACATATGATAGCTCTACAACATGCATGGCACACCAAATTACTATAGGATTCTATGAAAATAATAGTCGACTGAAAGCAAATAGGTCAGTCAATTTTTTCTGCACTGTCCGATGTACAAAGAACGGGCAGATCGCCTTCATCTACCTCCAGCCAGTCAGTGTTGACGATCTTCCTTGAAACGCCAGCGACCACCGGCCCAGTATTCCTCCCCTGCCTGCGCCCTCCCCTCGACCTCACCGCATCGTCGTGCTTGGCACCGCCCCCGGCCATCCATTCAAGCCCCGCCGACCTACAGATCGGGCGCAAGCAGCTCCTCCGCCCCACACCCCTATGATAGACACCCATGCGCCGCTTCCCGGGGCAACATGCGAACTAGGTGCTCCGCGCGCCTAAGCGGGTGCTGCTTCTTTTAATTGCGGCTTGACTGACCATGAATTGAAATCCAGGCAGGCTACTGACCTCTAGCAAAGGTGAAATAGTAAAAGGGAGGAAACCTTGCGCATTTAGTATAATGAAGAAGATGCAGTAAGAAGCGCTCAACTAGTTTCTTTCGTGGGATGAATACGGTGTGAGCGGAGACGTAAGATTTGCGCGAATAAGGGAAGAGGAGTACCTCTTTCTGCTGGCAGTGTTGTGTCCTCCTTTTGTTTTTCCGATGATCTTCTTGTTGTTCGCCGGAAAACAGAAGTTGTGGAGGACGGTGCAGCCTTGGATGAACCCATGGCCAACTTGTTGACTATGGTGTAGTGGCCATCTGTCGGCGGCGGGGAAGCAGATCCGAGGCGGCGAACGACGGCGTAGCGAGAACAGCTCCGGTGCGGTGGAAGGTTGCGACAGTGCAGCCACAGCAGTGAGGCGTAGGACGGCGTGGTCGGATTGGTTCTGGTACGGCGCACGTCGGCATCGACGTCGTGGAGGCAGCTCTGCCTCGGCTTCAGCTGCTAAGCCCTTGAGGGCGTTGCGGTTGCGGTTGTGTTGGACGACGATGTCGGGGTACCGGCTCCGGCGTGAAGGAGGAGGGCGGCGGTAGATTGGCCGCTATGGGGTGGAGGACGGAGGAGGCTGGGGTTTCGCGGCTGGTGGAGAGGGCATTTTCGTGCCCATGGAGTATGAATGGGGAAACAGAGGGAGGCGGGGAACTAAGGGGGAACAATGTTTCGGTTTGAGACGCGCTTGTTTGAAATTTGGGGAAAGTTACAAACTTTGCCCCCATCTAAAATTTTGGACATATTGTGGGTTGGGGGTAGGATAGTCATGTCAGGTGTCCCAAATGTGGGCGGGATGGATTTTGGCCGAGCACATGGGTAGGCGCCCACGGCGTATGAATGCTTCTCGGAGGCGGTTGAGACTGGCGTCTTGGTGAAGTTACAAACCTACCCCGGTTTAGACCTTTGGACATCGGGCCGATAGGCTACACGGGCCAGAGTCAAGACAGTAATTTCCTACCACCAAAACATTAGTCTCGCGCGGTTTCGGGTGACCAGAGGCCTATTTGGCGCTTCGTTCAATATTTGGGAGCAGAAGCATTAACGTTTTCGGTTCTCTTGAATTGAACTTTCAGGATTTTTCAAACTTCACAAATCTTTACTCTTGAAAATCCTAAAGCTACGATTATTTTGGAATGGAGGGGGTACATTTGAATATACATTGTACACGAGTATATATTAAAAATATGAAACTTACCTTAGTTCATGCATGGTTCCAGATATAATCTCCTTGGTTGCAAAAAAAGAGAGTTAGATATGCGTATGAATATATATAGCATGTTCAAACTCACAACAAAGATTGATGCCCCCTTTTACATCTGATTTACAAATGCCATTATCTCAGGTTCAAATAGATGAATGCACTTCCTATGAATTCGAATCTTCGAAACCCCCTTTATGTTGAATTCGACATGTATTCTATTTTGTAGCTAGCAATTTGGAATGTATCCATGCAAGTGACAAATGTAAAAGTGCTTCACACTAACAACATGGAGTGCACTAATTAATGTTTATATATGAATTGCAAAAGCATCCATTGCCTATATTTCAAACCGCTCTCACTCTATATATGGATCGATAATATGAAATAAACACATGCACATGCTAGAATTCAATAGAGTATGGGTGTCTGATAGACCGATTTTCGTCCATACGCAATTTGCAAAATTCATGATCTCATCCAAAAATAATAATGCCATTTATATTTTAATTTAATGCGTAGAACCGCCTTTTACACGTAGATGCACTATGCCTCGCCCCGTTCTCACAAACACGTTATATATCTCTCTATCTAACGCATAAGTGCACACACTTTATATGCATCGGCATTTCTCTTTCACACATTCTCATAATCTCTCTCAGGGTGTCTCACGCACATGCTCTCTCTGTTTCTCTCTCTCTCTCTCTTTTTGACTATGATGTACCACTCTTTTCACTAATCTCAGTTGGAAAACACTATTTCTCTCACATGCATATATACACATGCACGGTCTCTACTAGCCCTCTATACGCACATATATGTGCCTACGTGTCTCCCGCACGCACATTATCTTTAGGCCTCTCTCGCACACATTGCCCCCCCCGACATAGCTCTCTCTTAGTAGTTGGCAGATATGATTTCATCATATCATTCGGTAGGATATCCCTGGCTGTTAGGCTGGATGGTAATACGAGGCAAAGTTTTACCCTAGTTCTGATCGGACCCTTGCAGTTGAAGAAAGAGCCTACTCCTAGTGCTGTATATTAGTGATAGGGGTGTGTATAAAGTACACGTGAATACCAGGCATTGTGCGTGTGTGTATACTATCGACGAACTACCCCCAAGCTTGTATAACATACTAAGGGCCTAGGGTTACAAATCATATATAGTCGGCTTATCACCAGTGGGGATAGAGTCCTCCACGACTCTGGTAGTTTCGTGTTGTACACCGAGTCCTCCACATGGGTCTTCGTATAACACGTCTCGGTCCAACCTATATGTGGCGCAGGATGGAACCGACCCATGAGTCTTCATGTTGACCCACCACAACTAGAAATGTTGTGCCCACCACACCACACACGCAATCGGCCACTAAGAAAATAAGCATATACAATAGTACAATGGTATCTAGCTCATGATATGTCTCCATATTTTGTTGATGACACTGACGGACTTTGCATTTGATGCGTGCTCCGTATTTTGTTGATGACACTTACGGTCATTGTATTTGAAGCGAAAGCATGATATGGTCACTGGACTTCAGAATAAGCTCAAAATGGTCACCACATACATTTTGTCGTGCTAACCAACATGTGGTTGGATGGTTAGAGGACATTGGTTTCTCGATCCCACCAAGGTTAAAGTCCCAGTGCTCGCATTTATCTTGTGTTAATTTTAGTATTTTCTGGCGATGTACGTTCAGGGGGAGGAGATGTTCCACTCGACTACGAGGCGCCTATGGTGACTTCGTAAAATCTCAAGATCATATATGCTGGCCCACTCTCTCGAAGGTGCTCATAGGGGTAGGGTTCACGTGTGTGCGCTTATAGCGATGAGTGCTTGCGCGTATATATGAGCCCTTGCGTCTGTACCGTGTTAAACAAATACATATCATGATTATATGGTCACTGGCTCACCCGTACAACTCCATATTTTGTTGATGACATAATCAATTGACCAGTCAAACGTTCCACACGGCGCAACTAGTGTTGCACCATCGGGGCGCATAACCGTGGGGCCCACCTGCCAGCCCGTATATGAAAGAAGAAATGGTAGTTTGAGTCTGTACTGTGTTAATAAAATAGGAGTACATTTTAGGGTGATCATACGGTCACTGGCTCACCATACAGCTCCGTAATTTGTTGATAACATGATCAATTGACCAGTCAAATGGTCCACATTCAGCAGCGCACATTACCATAGGGCCCACCCGTCAACGCGTATATGAAGGACAGAAATGGTAATAAATTAGTGGTCAGTGGGTATTCAAAGTTGTGAGACCTCTGGTTGGCAGTCACCGGCGGTTGGGGGCGTTCATTGGGCGGTGGGGTGGGGGGGCTAGAGGGATGGCCGGTGCGGCGGCGGACCGGCTACGGGGAGTGGTTTCGGGGAGGGCGGGCCGGCCGCAGGCAGCGGGGGCTGGAGGTTCGGCCGGTGGTGGCTGGCGGCTCAGGGGGTGGAGTTTGATGATAAACTGGGGGCCCTTGATTTCGTATCCAACGGCTGGAAAATCTAATGACCAGAGATGAAGAAGTCAGTCGACTGACGTGTAGCCTCACCCCGCATGTACACATGCACGCACGCAAGACACGCACGCATGTAGGCGTGCAACACTAACACGTACACACGCACGCATGCTGGCGTGCAACACTAACACGTACACACGCACGCATGCTGGCGTGCAACACTAACACGTACACATGCACTCATGAACACACGCACGTACGCACCCATGCATGCAACACTGAAACGTACCCACGCACGCACGCAACACTCGCACGCCTGCATGCACACAACACACGACGGAAGACACACGCTCAACCTATACATGCATGCACCCTTTGTTAAGGACATGGATTGTTACAGGTATTAATCAATCTTATCTATGATAAGCAGAACATTGATGTTTGCAGCGGTCTTTATGAATCACAATGTATCAAACGGGCTATCAACATAGTAGGCTTATCTACATGAAAAAGATGACGTCACACTCAGTGAACAATCATCGGTTTATGAAATGCCCGCTTCTGACTGCCCTGACCCACCAAAGGTTCCTCCGTTGTGTGCTGCCTGCGTTGGGTCACTGACATGCAGGCCATGCACCCAAAGAGCCCACACGTCAGTGGAAGAATGGTGCGGTGTCCTAGGTCAAAGTCGAGGGCGTCACTCGCGGCACGCCCGGCTGAACACACCTCCGTGCCGCATTCAAACGCCTCCATGAAACCCGCCCGTGTGGAAGCCAAGAAACCCACTCTGGACACACGTCCGTTCATGACCAGGCCGGCGTTAAACGCAACACCGGCCGAGCTCCTCCCGTCCGCCGTCTATTTAATCTCCTATTTAAACGAGGCCAAACGCCGGCCAAGAATCGCACACCTCCGCCGCTCCCTATCTCCTCCACCATTTTGTCCACTCTTACAATGGCTTACGAAGAGTAGTTATTCCGCATCCAAGCCGGCTGGGTAGCCCGCCGGATACGAGCTATGCAGCTCGCTGATCCACCTCCCTCGCCTCGCCCGATGGAGCCAGTTGCCGCCCCAAGCCGGCGCGCGGTTCAGCAACTCGCCGCTCTAGGCCAGCTCGACGAGGAGCGGCGCACGGGCGTCGTTGCTGCCATCCACGCCACTGCCTCGTACCGCGTCTCCCGTTTCTGTGGCCGAGACTCCCATGCCGGCGGCCGCGCCATGCAAGCAGCGACAGAAGCCGGGTGCGCGGAAAGCGACGAGTCGGTGGCCAGCGCCTCCGCATCCGCCGCCATCATCGAGGAGAAGTAGAACACGAGAGGCCGCCGCCGCTTGGGTCCCATGAAGGCCACCGCGGAGGCGACGCCGGCGTACACAGCAGGTGTCTTGCCGGATCCTTTTGTTGCGAGGACCTTCGTCGACCCCGCATGGGCTCCATGGAAGAGGGGAATGTTAGGATGAACTCGAGCCGGTGCCGGCCATGGCGAAGTAGTGGCCAGTGATGAACTCAAACCGGTGCCGGCCACCATCATCTTCAGCACCAGCCAATGATATCAGTTGGGCAGTGGGGAAGCGAGCCGTCCTTTGCGCTGAATGTTGAAATATGCCCTAGAGGCAATAATAAAAGTATTATTATTATATTTCTTTGTTCATGATAATTGTCTTTATTCATGCTATAACTGTATTATCCGGAAATCGTAATACACGTGTGAATACATAGACCATAATATGTCCCTAGTAAGCCTCTAGTTGACTAGCTCGTTGATCAACAGATAGTCATGGTTTCCTGGCTATGGACATTGGATGTCATTGATAACGGGATCACATCATTAGGAGAATGATGTGATGGACAAGACCCAATCCTAAGCATAGCACAAAGATCGTGTAGTTCGTTTGCTAGAGCTTTTCCAATGTCAAGTATCTTTTCCTTTGACCATGAGATCGTGTAACTCCCGGATACCGTAGGAGTGCTTTGGGTGTATCAAACGTCACAACGTAACTGGGTGACTATAAAGGTGCATTACAGGTATCTCCGAAAGTGTCTGTTGGGTTGACACGGATCAAGACTGGGATTTGTCACTCCGGATAACGGAGAGGTATCACTGGGCCCACTCGGTAATGCATCATCATTTTGAGCTCAAGGTAACCAAGTGGTTGATCACGGGATCATGCATTACGGTACGAGTAAAGTGACTTGCCGGTAACGAGATTGAACAAGGTATTGGGATACCAACGATCGAGTCTCGGGCAAGTAACATACTGATTTTGACAAAGGGAATTGTATACGGGGTTGATTAATCCTCGACATCGTGGTTCATCCGATGAGATCATCATGGAGCATGTGGGAGCCATCATGGGTATCCAGATCCCGCTGTTGGTTATTGACCGGAGAGTCGTCTCGGTCATGTCTGCTTGTCTCCCGAACCCGTAGGGTCTACACACTTAAGGTTCGGTGACGCTAGGGTTATGAAGATATGTATATGCAGTAATCCGAATGTTGTTCGGAGTCCTGGATGAGATCCCGGACGTCACGAGGAGTTCCGGAATGGTCCGGAGGTAAAGAATTATATATAGGAAGTGCTGTTTCGGGCATCGGGACAAGTTTCGGGGTTATCGGTATTGTACCGGGACCACTGGAGGGGTCCCGTGGGCCCACCGGGTGGGGCCACCTGTCCCGGGGGGCCACATGGGCTGTAGGGGGTGCACCTTGGCCTACATGGGCCAAGGGCACCAGCCCTACTAGGCCCATGCGCCTAGGGTTTCCACCAAGGAGGAGTCCAAGTGGTGGAAGGCACCCCGAGGTGCCTTGGGGGGGAGGGAAACCCTCCCCTGGCCGCCGCACCTAGGAGATCAGATCTCCTAGGCTGCGCACCACCCCCCCTTGGCCCTCCTATATATAGTTGAGGAGAGGGAGGACTTCATACCTCAGCCTTTGGTGCTCCCTCTCTCCCCGTTACGTCTCTCTCGCGTAGTATAGGCGAAGCCCTGCTACTGTGACGCCCTGCATCCACCACCATGCCATCGTGCTACTGGATCTTCATCAACCTCTCCTTCCCCCTTGCTGGATCAAGAAAGGAGGAGACGTCATCCGTTCCGTACGTGTGTTGAACGCGGAGGCATCGTCCGTTCGGTGCTAAGATCTTCGGTGATTTGGATCACGTCGTGTTCGACTACATCATCCCCGTTCTTTGAACGCTTCCGCTCGCCATCTACAAGGTACGTAGATGCATCTAATCACTCGTTGCTAGATGAACTCCTAGATGGATCTTGGTGAAACCGTAGGAAAATTTTTGTTTTCTGCTACGTTCCCCAACACTGAAGCATATACCTCCGGGGCTCCCGGTAGTCCGGTGATCGTGCTGCCGGACATGAGGAACACAGCGGGCGACCATTTAGGCCAGGTATTATATGCCTGTGCTGTCCAGAACTAGCACCGCGTAGTTCATTTGAATGTAATGAAATCCTTCATGTTTGGATGAAAATCTGGTATTTTATATGATTTCTGTCGTTGTTTATATGAAATATCAGTTTGTCTACGTGTTTGCGTGAACTTTGTCTAGTTGGTTGAGTTGCTGTCATAATGTGTGCGGCTACGGTTGGATGGCGTAATTTGTGGGTCGCCGGTCGGTCTGCGGGCGGCTCGGGCGGCGTTGTGGGACAAAAAAACACAGCTTGTGCGAGCTCGTCTCCAACGTGCGCGCTGGAGGATGCATGAAAGCATGAGCACCCGAGCCATTCCTCGTTCATCGGTGGCAAAGGCACCGGTGGACAAAAGGGTCACCAATATTTTGGCTACCCCGGGCAAGATCCAAACAGCCCCTCCCAACAGATTCAAATCCCTCACTCGACGTGGAATTTTGCCATGTGTTGTTTTCATGGACTAGCAAGATGCCCGTGCATTGCACGGAACATCAAGATGCATTTTTTTACAAACTCCCGCATGCATGCAAGGGATAATTAATGTCCTCCTTTGCTAGTACCACAAGGCAAACACCATTAATATTGCATCGATTAGTGTTAGTGGCCTTGTATATCTGCAAATTGTAATTTTGATAGTGGCCCATTGTATATAAAAATGGAGGGAGAAAGATGAGAGATAAGGTGAGGAGGAGTGGGGTGTGGTGGTGACTGGTGGTCGGACTGGGCGGAGGCATGGGGATGGATGGCGCATTATGTCTAGCTTTGTATCTCTCTCACATACACCCACGTAGGTGGGGCACGTGCACGAAGAGAAGAGGTGCATGCACGGCGCATGTACTCCCGTCTCTTTCCCAACCACACCCGCGCGGGTACACCATGGAGCTCATTTTTGTACGAAAAAGTGAACCCACGTGGTAATTTGGCACCTGTACTGGTTGTCCACTTGGTGGAGGGAGGATCGTCTACCATGGGTGAAAAAACAAATTGCGACCTGACACATTATGTTAAATTAAAAAAAGAGGCAAACCATGTGGGGCCTACCTTAGAGGCAAGGCTCTATACACTGGAGTACTTTTGATGTGTCCCGTCAACTCGCAGAACGAGGAGAAGCTTGCTTAGTACGCCGTCTCCCCCGCCCACGGGCGCCGTGGCTCGCAGGATGAGGTGAAGCTTGCTTACGAGTAGTAGTAGTACTACTACTACTCTACGCCTTTACGCCCGCTCCCTCACCCACGCGCCCGGTGGTTCGCAGCACGAGGAGAAATTTTTACTACTCCCTCCGTTTACTCCTCGTCCCTACTACGTACTTTGGTTAGTACTCCCTCCATTTACTTATACAAGGCCACTATGAAAAAATACATTTTGCATCTATACAAGGCCACAAATAGTAATCGAGACAAAAGTTACTACTCCCTCCTTTCCAGTTTATGGCTCAATTTCAAAATCTCTCCAACCAAGGTAGACGGTGAGTGGTCGAATTAATTTCATAGTTTGCACAAGTAATTAGTATGCTCGTTTTTCTCAAGAAGTTATGTTTACCGAGGCATTAATTAGAACAAATGCATGAATGACCACTAAATTTCCATGAACTTGTACATGCATTGGTTAGTTTCCTCTTGACACTGCTTGCGTCGGGTGATCTAACGCACCTCGAAATCCAACATGTAATGGTACTACTACTAGTATAGTAGAATTGAGACTTATCAAACGGAAAAACGGATGTTTTTTAGATGAGCCCTATAAACCCTAGTGGGTACGTACTCCGTAAAAACAGATTTTTCCAAAACTAATTCACTCCCTTTCATGAATTCTGTAGTATACTCCTCCGTCGACGCTCCCTTTCATGAATTATGTACTTCCTGTCGCCGACATGTGGGACATATAGCAACCGGGTCGACGTGTCAAGCACCAAATAACAGTGCAGAATAGCAGGGGGGTGCACCCTACTCGTACCGGCCCAGTAGTAGTAATGAGCAATGAGACGTCAAATCACAATGTCGCACCTTCCCAAACGGACGAAGCAACCATTATCTCACACTTTGGTTCGCCATCATCTCAAACCACGCAGTATTGCTTCTGCCTCAAGAGGGACACGCGCATCGCCTTGGTACATCATGACACGTGGGACCGCATGACAGGCCATGCTCCCCCGTCGATCGCTCGGTAAAATCACCTCATTTTTACTATACTTCCTCCGTATCGGTTTAGTACATGGCATGCAGGTCGTTCTAGGTTGAGAATTTAACTGGCTATATATGTGATGAACAGTACTCTAGCCTTTTAAAAAATGTATACTTTTGTACAGTAGTACTATCGATGGATTGCGGCAGGAGCAAAAATTGAAATTAAAAAAGGTGGTACATATAGAGAGCGCTCGTCGCCAAATTATGCATATAGTACTATTAAAAAAGCAAGTACGTGCTTAATTGGGGTGCTAAATTCTATTAAAGAAATACTAGTAGTATGTACATACTGAAGAGTTAAAGTAACGAGAAGAAACATAACATAGTTCTGCTGGGGGCTCAGCACAACACACCCCTCAAATTAAACTAAGCACACCTGAAATTAAACTATGCAACTAATCCGGTAGACACTGCATTAGAAGTTCAGAACCACCATGAGCAACGACATTGCCACCTTACTCGGAGTCCTTGTCCATGTCCTCGACTTCGTCCTTGTCCCTCTCCCTCTTGGTCGATACTTCTTTGCTTGAACCGCACACTTGGCTGTTGCTCTTCATCCAACCCTTGTAGATATTGAAACAAAGGTAGCCATCCATTGCAGCGTAGTGGATGTGGTCTATATCTAGTACATTCCGCTGCCATGCATGACGATGAAACGTGTAATGAGGTTTCTCCAGTTTATGGTACGAAGGATGAACCATGGCTCCTGACAGGGTCAGCATTGAAGGCTGACGAGAGGGCACAAGCCGATTCTTCTGGAGGTCGAAGGGGTTGCCTACAACGAGGCCTATCCGACCCAGGACTTCTTTGTCGTTCTTAAAGTCTACAGTAACGAATTTCACTGTTTTGTCCTTGAGGAAGTTCTTAAAATCCTGGCACTCAACGTCGGCATGGCATATGTGGTAGACCAAGCAAACGTTACGTACGCAAACCTGGATCACGGCGGGCTTCTTCCTCTTTTCGTCCTTTAGATCCTTCTCTCATCCCAGGACTGTGGTGTACTCAACATCTAGCCCAACGACCCACTCATCATCTGAGTTTTCGAACATGCGTCTGAAGCGAGAAAGGCATCCATTCACCGTCGCAGAAGAACGGGTGTAGATGACGTCGAACTCATCGCCGGTGATGGTTCTAACCTTGTACTCACCGCCGATCGTGGAGATTTGGGACGCCATGGATTTGGGAGGAGGGTTAGGATTAGTGGAACTGCCGTAATGTGAATGGACGGGACGACTAGGAGCGAACCGCCATAGTATTGAAAGACGTGCGGGGACGAGTAGGAGCGAACTGCCAGCGTGCGAACGACAGGGTAATGGCTTTCCATTCTCCCATGATACGGGCTTCCGAGAGCCCTTGGATCTGAGATCGAATGGTTGCATGGCGTGATTCTAGACCTATGGATGAATATCCTATCATGGAGGGTTATTCTGCAAATTTTCCGCAACTTAGCATGCGACCGTTTGATCTCAGATCCAAGGGCTGCCAGCAGCCCATATCATGGTCGCACCTACCACGACCATCGCGTCGCTCGCGCGGTCGCACCCTTGGAGATTTAACACGGTGCGTTAGGCTATCTGATGTTGGCATGTCATACATAGTCATCCCTTAGTCACTCATACTACAACAAGGTTGGCTATAAGGTTGGCTATAAGTGTATTTTTTTACTCCTCTCTATCTCTTTCTTCGTACTCCCTCCGTCCCATAATATAAGAACGTTTTTGACACTACTGTAGTGCCAAAAGCGTTCTTATATTATGGGACACAGGGAGTACTAGTATTTATTGCATTTGCCAAGGAGCGACCTCTTCCAATGAAATGGTGTTGCTAAGTTTTCTTCATTTAATTAGCTATAGACTCAAAATTGTCTTTTCACCTAGGTACACACGCTTGCACTGTTTCTTCCTTGGGTCACCAAACTAGTCTCTCTCTTCTTGATTAACTTGCCACATCAGACTTTATGCCTATGTGGCAAGCTTAAGCACCTGTAGGAGCAAGTAAAAGTAAGTACAATAGTGCGCTTTACATGGCATTTTTGCATATGTGGAGGAAATAGAGGCAAGGAAAAAGTGGAGAAGTGGGATCTCATGCAAGAGCCAGCCTCTACTACATGGTGGAGCATTGTGAGAGGCACGTGTATGGAGGTGGTCAGGAATCGGGAGACTCACGCAGGTCATAGCGCCGTAGTTAAAATGATAATGGCAAGTCAAATCACGGGGCCCCACCTGTCCAGCAGTAACTCGCTGTCAAATCACACAACCCTACATTCGCAGTAGCCTACTCCCTCGTCTTCTCGCGTCTCTGTCGAACCGACTAGGCGGAACTGCCCCGCCTACCATGCAGGAAAAGCCCCACCCTCGACTTTTAAATACAACTATATCTGCCTAAGAATCCAATGATATACTTTTTGTGACATAGTAACTCATATTTAGTTAGTCAAATGGATGACCTAGAACTACATGCAGGCCCTATAAACCGAGATGCCCAAAAATAAAAAATCGAGACGGAGAGGGTAGTTCAGCACGTATCTTTTTAGATCAATGTAGTCGGGATTCACTAAGGAGAAAAACCAAGTGGTAGGCTGCTCCTGTCGTGTTGGCGTAGCAACTCAAGCAGGGTCAGTCCGCACACGAAATGGCGACACACTTAACAGGACCCCTTTGGCCGACATGTGGCTCATCCACTGTCTTGTTCCACGTGCGATGCACCAAATTACAGTTCGGAGCAGCGGTTGGAATTGGAGGCACCCCGGTCGTAGCGCCGCATTAGTAGAAAATGAGTGATGAGGGGTCAAATCACAAAGCCCCACCTTTCCCACATTAAGATGGACGGACGAAGCAACCATCATTTCACTCTAGGGCGCAAGAGCATAAAGAAAAGAGAAAACAACGATGCGTGCGGCAGCTACCTAGGGCACCCTAGGGTAGGGGTCTCCACTACATATCCTTTTTTTTGAAAGCGCCTCCACTACAAATCGGCTTCTCCCTCGTCCTCTTGAAGAAAACCGATGATGAGTGCGGCGGTAGGGTTTGTAGGAGTACTACGGCGTGCGGGGCCACGTCGTAGTAAACGGGTTCGAGTCGACACCTTAAATATGTGTGGGCCGCTTGGTTTTACGGGAACGAGGCAGCATTTTGGGTTTGGGGACCAGTGGAGATATAGTACGTACAAAAAATTGTGGACGTAGGTTCGACCGAAAGGCAATGATGCATGGGCCCTGCATTTTGATATACCCGGGGCCGCGTGAAATTTGCTACTCTACTCAAAACTAGTAAGGTACACATGTATTGAACGCATGAGATTTCGAAACCAAAGTATGAATAAATACACACTATAGCATGTAAAGCTTTGAGTCATATATGCATGATGTAGATGTTCGTTTAGTTCTTATAGTTCATCTCATTCAAAATCAATTAGTTTTATAAAAATGTTAAGATTCATGGGGTTGTGCATTGTAAATCATAAAGTAAAAAACAAATAATGGCAATTCATTTAGAAAAAATAATCAATTATGATACAGAAGATTCTAGAACAAAGGAGAAGTGCTTGTGTTTTGAGGTTTGTGCATTATGCTTAAGTTCAACCATGGAGTCTTCTAAATTGTACATGTGGCAGATCTGGTGGAATGTTGATGATATCCAACGGCCAGTAGTGCTCGGATTTTCCTATCTCTGCACTGTCGGGTTAGCTTCATCCAGCGACCATCTTTCAAAGTTATCGGCACACTATATAGTTCTTGTGCCATACTTGCATGTTTTGGAAAAAAGCTACTAGTGGGCTGTACTATCTATTTAGGAATAGAAGATGTATACATCGAAGTTTTAGGGAAAGATATGACATGGAGCATCTCAATTCCTATGAGGAGGGATTAGAAAAGAGATGTAATTTGGTTCATATCATAGGAACTTTTCTATTGAATATACGCTAATGTTTATTTTCCTTTGAAATTAAGGGAGTATAGGAATCCATTCATATGAACCAAGTGGCTCTGAAGCTATAGAAATGATATCATGTTTATTTCCTTTGAAATGTGGAGTATATGAATCTATTCCTATGAACCAATTGGCTCTAAAGGAAAAAATCCTATAAAAATCATATCATATAGAGTTCCTATGATATTCCTCGACACCAAAGGATGCTTGAAATTGTTGTGGGTGATACGATGGTCTTTCTTTGTAGACTCCTCACCCATCTTTATAGTTACCTCTCGAAGATGAATGAAATGATATATACATGGTATTCTACATGTGAAATTTGGTACACGAAAACTCGGTAAAAGTTTGCGAGGTTCGAATTTTCAATAAAGCTATATGCACTGCATTTCGGAACGGAGGGAGCATACGGCAGTTGCTAACACTCACGTGGAAAATTTGTGTGTAGGAGGAGTGCTTGTTCTGTTAAATGACATGGCAAAACTGACACTGTCGGATGCCGATCTAACGGTTCTTACGGCGTTCATCAGGAAAAGGCTTGTGGCGAACGTTTGTCGGATAATGATTTACGGACACATGCATTGCATTGATACGTGCCCCCCCCCTCTCTCTCACGCACACGCACCCTCACGAGTCACGACTCTCCCGAGTCCTCTCGTAGACTCGCACGTCGCACCCACCGTCTATCTGTAGGTAGGCGTCACGCACATATGTGCTCTTCACACCCTACCCTCAGAACTTCTAAAAAACAAAAGACGGCGTGCACATTTTATTTTAGCTCACAAGTCACACACTTATACTATTACTCTTGCGGCGAACATTCTTTGGGCATAGTATATTGTACTCTCACAAAGAGAAGCGATGCATGCACGCACTAGTTCTCTCACACCCAGTCGTGGGTACATGTAGGAGCGCATTTTTTTGAAGCTGGTACAACAAAATCACTCCACTATATATAAAAGCAGGAGCCTTAGTGCTTGCTTTACTAGGGTTCCTCTCATTCACTCTCTTATGCTCTCCAGATCTAAGCAACACATAGGTGGCCACACTCTCTCTCAGCTCACGGCTGGTCACAAATCCGGCCGGACAACCTCGACCAGGGCAGGGGTGTAGGTGCATCGTTCACGCTGTCGTCGGTGGCGAGGGAGGAGACCAACGGCTGCCCGCGCATCCCGATCGGCGGACGTGCCGTTCTCTCCGAGAGAGCACCGGCTCGGGAGGG
Organism: Triticum urartu; assembly: GCF_003073215.2. Lineage (NCBI taxonomy): Eukaryota > Viridiplantae > Streptophyta > Magnoliopsida > Poales > Poaceae > Triticum > Triticum urartu. The sequence continues at coordinate 419,204,283 of NC_053028.1, forward strand.
CCTCCGACCCCTTCTTCCTCCATACGGTATTGTGGCCAAGATGCGGCCTCCCGACGTCGTCTTTCCCACATGCCGACGACCCTTAGGTATATATTCCTTCGAAACCTGCCTTGCTCTACTGCCCTAGCTCCCTTCGTGTGGATCCTTTTCAACTTCCGTCCGCTATTCCAAAGCCACCTAGACTTCTACTATTATTAGAAGTAAACCTAGTTCATACAGTCGACTCAAAGCGTTGGTTCAAACAGGGAAGAAAGTGGGAAAGCTGTCGCATGAATCTAGGACTTGGTTCTAAGAGGAAACGGGGGAAAGTAGTAATATCTATCACTGCTTAAATAACCTTATTTCGTATTTGCGCAAACAGGGATGTCTGTCTCCATATAGTTTCGGGATGTCTATCTCCGTATCATTTCTATCTGCGCAATCAAAAGCACACACCTCAGTTTTAGTACAACTGCGCAAAATGAGATGGCTATCCCTCGTTGCCGTCGTCTAACCTCCCGTCTTCAAGGTATCCCTACATTGGTAGTAACTAAGGTAGAATTACCAACGCAATCTAAAAGAAGCTGATTCGTACGTTTTACTTCCTGATTGCAGTGTAGGGACGAGCGAAAACAATTGCATCTAGTCCGGAATGCACTTTCTACCAGTTCATCCATGGACCAAGGACTAGCTAGCATGGCTGCACGGCGGTTTTTTGGACAGGTGCGCGGACAAGAGGCATTGTGGTCTGCTTATTTCTGCAAATAGAGGTGCTTAAATTTAGTGGAATGCACAAGCATTTCAGCTGGTCAGTACACTGCATGGTTCGGTTCAGCATTCCAGCTGAGACCATAATTATAATTGGTTATTCTGGAATGAGAGAACCTAACCCTGGATGGTGGCAAAAAGAAAAAACCAGAGTGAACTCCAGGAAATTTAAGCCTGCCGGGAGGCCCTTTGCTCAGAGAAGCCTTGCTTGTTTTTTCCTGATTTGTAAACCTTCTCACAACTTTGTCTTTTGCTGTGAACTAGTATATGTTTGTTATGTTCTATGAATCATTGAGATGTATAAAATTGCTTAACTTATGCTTTTCAAGTTTTTTATGAGGACGAGTTTAATGTGAGTGTTCCACATGACCGTTGGACTAGCGTGTGAATGTTTGGAATTTATTACATTGTGGCCTCAATTAACTGCATGAACCACTATAACAAGATACATAGTTGCCTACATGTCAGACAGCAGATTGTTGATTGTTAGCTGGCCGATAGCCTAGTGTTGAAGCGAGCTGAGCCAATGTGCCGTGTTTTGCACAACTGCTTACAAGTGGGGTAGCACCAACAGTGTTTACAGGTACTTATGTATACGTCGGCGCACGGTTCTCGAACGAGTGCTCTATTTCATCAAAACACACACTGCTCGTATGATAAACTGTGACAACTTATGTCTTACCATGCCATATTCATGAAAAAACTAGTGAGGACGCATCTGTTTCGGCAACAATTACGATGGTTCTCACATGATTCACGGGCACACAAAAGTAGCAGCAGTTCCCATAGACGGATTCAAACAGAGTACTAGCCCCAGAGGGGTCGATAATAGGCAAGGTTCGGATAATTAGACACAATCCAAACTACTATTAAACACTAGCTGGGGCAAGTATTTCATGCCTTGATCTAATTTGGGCTGGACACAAGACGGACCTTGCCATGAACATCATCGAGGACGTCCCACAGCAGCTCAATCCTGTGAACCTTCATGAAGACAACCTTGTGGCCTTGCCATTGATAAACTTGTTTGTGGAGGCATGCCACGTCATCTTCCTGCGTAAGCTTGACAAGAACAGTATGCCTCACAAACGAAGGAGTAGCTTTGAACTTCTTGTGCTTCTGTACACCCTGGACAACACGCCTGACAACAGTGAGGCTGGAATACAACTCTTCATTGGTATAACCGCAAATGGCTTCCAGGATCCAATAGCCTAAGAACTCTGTTTTCCCAGTGCGTATATTCAGGTCGTCCGCCTCATAGCAAGTGACATGTACAACCACACAATCCTTGTCTGCATCAGGGCTCTAATTGAAACAGAAACAAATTCTGAATTACTTTTCAGTATAAGAAACACAAGTTATTCAAACCACTATGTATAGCATGGCATCGAAGCTAATAAAATTTTGCATTATTAATCACCACATACTTCCTTTTCTAAAAAAATCACCACATACTTAGATGAAAAACCACAATCGAGATCGGAAAAGAAGGAAATCACCTTGGGCAGCTCAGCGGGGGGGACACATCCTCGAAGGGGGAAAACTGCTCCTGCAGTGCCACGGGGGCTGTAACCTCAAATGGGGCGTTGACCATCTCAGTAGTGGCCGTGAGCGTATCTAGGGTCGGCTCAGTGGTTGCCTCCATCTTCTTGGAGCTCTCTGTCTCGTGGGGATCAGCCTCATGTGTCTGCTCCAATATCGGCAGATCTTTGCCTGGTTCTCCTTGGTCCATCATGAAACTGACGAATACTAGGAGACCACTGAAAGGAAAACACAATCGCAATGACAATGACACAAAAAAGAGAGTGAGGATCGGTTACTGCTTTGCAAAAGTTCTTTTTTTTCTCTGAACGAAAATATACCAACATCACGGATCCGCTTACCTTCCCTTCGTTCGGAGAGAAGAACATTGGTAGATGCGAGTGTTGCCTTTGTTGAAGACGGTGAAGGAGAAGGGGATTCAGCGAAGAGTGAAATGATGGTTGCTTCGTCCGTCAAACTTAGACTGCAGGGAGGTGGGGTTTTGTGATACGACGGCTCGTTACTGCCGCGCTATGACCGGGGTGACTCTCCGCCTGCATACTGCCTTCTAATCTGGTGGATGGCATTTGGGCCCACGCACTGCATGGCCCGCATGTCGGTGAACAAAAGTATAACGGCATTTAGTAGAGGGAGACGTTTCAATGACCTAGGAGGAGCCAGAAGCTGTAGAGTGTCTCCACCATACTAGTAGTAATTATTTTTCTAGGTAGCTGTAGAGTGTCTCCATTGTACTAGTAGTAATTGTTTCTCTGGGCCCAAGACCAAACATCCCATCCACACTAGTAAATAGTAAAATCAATTCAAAAGCCCATATATTTACTGAATTGATGGATGGGTATGTCAAAGAGCAAAAAAAGGAGTTTCGGGTGGGCAAAAGAGCTTCTGAACGTGCTGGGCTTCTATTTACAACATATTTTGGTCATAATCCAGTAAATTTTACGACCCAGGATGTTCATTCTATGGACCTGACCGATCCATTTGACTGTGACTGCCGAAAACAATGCTGGAGTTAGATGTTGTTGCCCTTTTCAATCTGGTTTTTTTGTAAACCTGATGAACAATTAACCCTCGTGCTTTTGTACAGTTTGTAAGCTGGAGTTAGATGTTCCTGCCTTTTTCAACTCGGCTGTGACTGTCATATTTTCTTTGAAACAAGGCAGATGGCTTGCCATTCGTTTAATTTAGAGTGAAATATTGTAACAAATCCCAACCAAGGGAAACAACATCACTCTTGCCGGCTGCTTGAGCTCACTGTGTATTACAGAAGCCAAGTGATTAGCCCCCACCAGCACCCATAAACTTATTTCGAACTAGCACATCAAATGGGCTGTAAATTTTCATAGGAAAGGCTACATGACCGTGACAGATTTGGATTCTGACATTTGGGACCCGCGAGGAAATAGCCTATGCAAGGTGGTGTCGACTTACCAGCCAGTCAACAAACGATTCTGCCTACCAGCCGTTGGATTGACATCCAACATCTGTCGTGTATCTTTTATCTGTTGTCTTCTTCTTCCTCCAGCCGCCCAAACCAAACCACCCCGTCGGCTCCGCCTGCTCCCGCCTCCCATGGCTGGTTGCGCCTCCGCCGCCCTACCGTACGTACCCTCCAACGTTGGCCAGTCCCTCCCTCTATTCCCCCACACGTCCTGTTATTCTCCGGCGACGTTAGCCCCAACACGCACCCGCACCCGAACCAGTCAACCCTCGTACTCCCCTCCGCATGCGACTGGACCGACGCATCTTCAACGGCTCCTGTTCATTCAGTCTGAGGCCTCGCCGCCGTCCTCCGCCTTGCGGACTTGGTTCGCTCGCCGTGCGCGGTGCGCCGCCCTCTTGCGTTGTCAACGTCGTCAACAACCGAGAGGAACAAGGAGATTGTACATGGAGAGGATGACAGTAGGGACCCACCAGCGTCATGGCAGTACGCAAGCAAGTGCCTCTATAGTACAAGCCCAAAAATATGGTTCCTCCTAATGGTTGGACATCTGGGGCTCACGCCATTGTCAATGTAGTCAATAAACAAGAGAATTAAACTACGAGCGGCTGACACCAGGGACCCAGCAAGTCGCGTAGTTTTTTTAGGAACAAGCAGTTGTTATTTATACTAGTTTTAGCGACGGATCAGGGTTACAACGGGGCTGTGAGGGGGCTGTGGCCCGTCTAGCTAGGGTTTTATTTATGTTTACCACATCATGAGCCCAGTTGTGTTTTTCTCTTGCTGAAAATGGCTAGCCCAGTTCTATTTTTTAAAAGAAATACCCAAAGAAGGCCTACTTGCTTTATCGGCCCTGCTGGGCTGCAAATCTTTCAAGACGAGGAGAGTTTCATTCGGTTTGCCCAGAAATGGGCTGTACATTTTTAAAACACATCAAACTGGGAATTAGTTTCAATTTTTTTTCATTACAAGATCTTAAATTCCATTGATTTTTATGCGTGGACAATTATTTGGATTTTATATTTATATAAATTATTTTTCAAAATAGTTTGAATGTGACTCGATATTTCTGGATTAAAAACAGTTGACCGTACCGAAATATGCAAAATTTCGTATACTTTTTAACCGTGGCCACAATATGGGGTGTAATGCTAACAAAAAGAAGATGGGCTCCAAAAAATTCTTAAGAATTAGCAAATGGGCTGTACGTTATTAGAAATAATGGCAGATGGGTTGTATGCTATTTTCCATAGATTTGAGGCTGACTTGTGTGCCTACTACACGTTGACGCATATGCTTTCATAAAAAAAAGGTTGACACACACGCAACGCCCTGTCAACTTAGTCAACACACGAGAGCAGTGACTGTTGGATGTCCATCCAACGGCTGCCGTGCTTCTTCAATCTCTGCTCTTCATGCTCCAGCCGCTCAAACAACCGCCGGCAGGACTGCCTGCTCCCTCCTCCCGCGGCCGGCTATGCTGCCGCGCAGGCCTCATGGCCCCACCGTACTCCCATCGCTGGCCTAGCCATCCCTCTACTCACCCACGCATGTTGTTATTCTCCGGCGACGGTAGACGAACCAGTAAACCCTCGTACTCCTCCGCGTGGGAAACAACTGCCGAGTATTCCCTGGCTCCGTGCCGTTCCCTTCCTAGGCCTCGCCGTCGTCCACCGCCCTGGTGCTCTCGGCGTGGCCTGGTCAACGTGGTCAATGAACGACATCCATCGGAAGTGGACTGTACGTGGAGAGGCTGACAGCTGGGTCCATGGCCGCACGCAAGGAAATGCCTCCTTATTACGCGCAAAATAATGATTCCTCCACCTGACAGCTAGGACCCACAGGAAGGGCCCCTGTATTTTGCGAAAAAAACGTTCCCCCTGCTGACAGGTTGGACCCACCAGCTATATCTTCGCACGCAAGGAAGTGCCTCCTTATTACGCCCAAAAAAATGAATAGCCCCTGCTAGCTGGGACCCACCATATTGTTGGGCTGACTTGTGGGCCTACTAAGTTGACGGGGACGGAGGGCTTTGTCAACTTAATCAATACTCCAGTGATCGTATGATGTCCATCCAACGGCCATAGTGCTTCTTCAACCTCTACTCTTCTTGCTCCAGCCGCCCAAAGCAGCGCCGGTCGTGCCGCCTGCTCCTGCCTCCCATGGCCGGCTGTGCTACCGCGGAGGCCTCACCGCCCCTATACTACTCCCACCACTAGCCAGGCCATCCCTCCACTCACCCACACCCCCTGTTATTCTATGGCGACGGCAGCCTCACACCGCAGCCGAACCAATGAACGCTCGTACTCCTCTCCGCGTGGGCATCAACTGCGGCATCTTGCCCGCTCCGCGTCGTCCCCTTCCTAGGCCTCGCCGTCGTCCACCGCCGTGGTGCTCTCGGCGCGGCGTGGTCAATGTGGTCAACGACCGACTTCCATCGGAAGAGTACTGTACATGGAGAGGCTGACAGCTGGGTCCACGGCAGCCGTAAGGAAGTGCCTCCTTATTACGCGGAAAATAATTATTCCTCCACCTGACAACGGGGACCCACTGGATGGGCCACCAGTATTTTGCGAAAAAATTGTTTCCCCCTGACTGCTGGGACCCACCGGACGGGCCACCGTATTTCATGAAAAAAATGTTCCCCCTGCTGTCAGCTCAGACCCACTGGAAGTGCCTCCTTATTACACAAAAAAATGAATACTCCCCCGGCTAGCTAGGACCCACCTTGGTGGGAGGCTGACTTGTGGGCCTACTAAGTTGACGGACGAAGGGCTTTGTCAACTTAGTCAATATGAACAATTCTAGCTCCAGTGCCGTGCGATGTCCATCCAACGGCCGTAGTGCTTCTTCAACCTCTGGTCTTCTTGCTCCAGCCGCCCAAAGCAGCGCCGATCGGGCCGCATGCTCCTGCCTCCCGTGGTCGCCTGTGCTGCCGCAGAGGCCTCACTGCCCCCTACTATTCCCACCGCTGGCCAGGCCCTGCAGCGACGGCAGCCTCACACCGCAGCCGAACCAGTGAACCCTCATACTCCTCTCCACGCGGGCTTCCACTGTCACGTCTTCCCCAGCTGCGCGTCGTCCCCTTCCTAGGCCTCGTCTTCGTCCACCGCCGTGGTGCTCTCCGCACGGCGTAGTCAACGTGGTCAAGCAATGACATCCATCGGAAGAGTACTGTACATGGAGAGGCTGACAGCTAGGTCCACGGCCACAGCCCAGTTTTTTTGTGATTTGCCATGTAAGCCGCTTTGTCAGGCCTATTGGGCTGCAAGTCTTTCAAGACGAGGAGAGCTTTCATTCGGCTGGCCGAGAAAATGGCCCATCAGTAATAAGAAATGGGCTGTACATTTTTAAAACACATCAAACCGGCAATTAGTTTCAAATATCTTTTTTTTCATTTCAAGATTTTAAATTACATTAATTTTTCTGCGTGGAGAATTTGTTGGATTTTATATTGATATACATTTATTTTTAAAATCAGTTTGAATGTGAGTCGAAATTTTGGGATTAAAAACAGTTTGGACCGCACCGAAATATGCAAAATTTCGTATAATTTTTTAACCGTGGCCACAATATGGGTTGTAATGCTAGCAAAAAGAATATGGGCTCCAAAAAAACCTTAAGAATTAGCAAATGGGTTGTAAATTATTAGAAGTAATGGCAGATGGGTTGTATGTTGTTTTCCACAGATTTGAGGCTTTCCTAAAAAAGGTTGACGCACAAGCACTGACTGTTGGATGTCCATCCAATGGCCGTCGTGCTTCTTCAATCTCTGCTCTTCCTGCTCCAGCCGCTCAAACAAGCGCCGGCGGGACTGCCTGCTCCCTCCTCCCCGTGGCCGGCTGTGCTGCCGCGCAGGCCTCACCGCCCCATCGTACTCCCATCGCTGGCCTAGCCATCCCTCTACTCACCCACACCTGCTGTTATTCTCCGGCGACGGCAGACGAACCAGTAAACCCTCGTACAATCGTACTCCCCTCCGCGTGGGAAACAACTGCCGAGTCTTCCCTGCCTCCGTGTCGTCCCTTCCTAGGCCTCGCCGTCGTCCACTGCTGTGGTGCTCTCGGCGCGGCGTGGTCAATCTGGTCAACGACCGACTTACATCGGAAGAGTTTGTGCGTGGAGACGCTGACAGTTGGGTCCACGGCCGCAGCAAGGAAGTGCCTCCTTATTACGCGCAAAATTATTATTGCTCCACCTGAAAGCAGGGACCCACCGGACGGGCCACCGTATTTCGCGAAAAAAATGTTTCCCCCTGACTGTTGGGACCCACCAGCTACACCTTCACACGCAAGGAAGTGCGTCCGAAAAAAAACGATTCGCCCCCTGACTGCTGGGACCCACCAGCTACATCTTCACACACAAGGAAGTGCCTGACACTCGGGACCCACTTGGTCGAAGCGTACGTAGCGTTGTCATTCTGGTTGTGAACGTGTACGTACAAATATACTGGTGGATGTAGAGGCGCGCACGTGTCGTAGTAGAGGCGCGCACGTAGCATGTACACGTACGTACAGCGGCCAGGGTGCAAGAAAGAAAATACGACCACGTATGTGTACATACAGGCAGGGTCTCGAACGACTACTCGCGCATATGTACGGCGATGGCTCGTTGACATGGCTGGGTCGGAAAGGAGAAAAAGCGTCATCGTCGTGTTCATGGGGAGGCAACGGAATGCGTCGTGTTCATGGGGAGGCAACGGAATGCGTCATGTTCATCGGGAGGCAACGGGACGCGTGGGAGCCAACCGGCTGGGTAGGAACGGAATGCGTGGCCATGTTCATCGGGAGGGCTTGGACGGAACAGGCGATGGAAACAAGGCCTGGCGTACCGCAGAATGGAGGAAACAGCCTTGTGTTCGACCGGCCACGTTCGAAACGGGATCCTGTTCATCGGGAGGGGTCTGGCATACTGCAAAACGGACGAAATGGACCTCCTACGGTCGAAACGGGGGCCCTGTTGATCGGGAGGGGTGTGGCGTACCGCAAAACGGACGAAACGGACCTCCTACGGTCGAAACGGGGGTCCTATTGATCGGGAGGGGTGTGGCGTACCGCAAAACGGACGAAACGGACCTCCTACGGTCGAAACGGGGGTCCTGTTCATCGGGAGGGGTGTGGCGTACCGCAAAACAGGACTCCACGGGATACCGTTCATCTCCACCGTCGACCTCCTCCAGCCTCCACGGGCTACCGTCAACCTCCTCCAGCCTCCACGGGCTCCTGTTCATCCAGCCTCCACCACGCGCTACTCCACCAGCTACTGTTCAACCACCCCTCCACGGGCACCCCTCCACCGTCTATTGTTCATCCAGCCCTCCACACCATGGGGTCCTGTTCAACCACCCCTCCACGGGCACCCCTCCACCGTCTACTGTTCATCCAACCCTCCACCACACCACGGGGTCCTGTTCATCCAGAGGCAACGCCACCGCTCACTATTCATCCACCCCCCCCCCCTGCGCGCAACACTCACTATTCATCCAATCGATCGACTTCAGTTAGCAGCAGTAGCGAAGGAACCGCTCGATCGGGTTTAGTTAACAGCCATCGATCGATCGCTCGGGTTCAGTAACGCGTAGCCTGCAGTGCAATCGCCCAGGTTCAGTTAGAGCCCAACGCCTCGCTCGGGTTCAGTTAGAGCCAACGCCTCACACACACACGCGTACCTGTACGAGAGAAATGCGCATCGCTCGACCCCCGACCTCCCACCATAACCGGGAACTCCCCGAAATTTTCCTCGCCCTCGCTTCTACCACAGTTTTTTCCGTCATGGACGGCCCAAAGAATGTCATGCAGCTGCGTCTCTGGCCCGCCCAGGACGAAAAGCCCATTTTCTGTCATGATTTTTTGTCATAGAAGTAGGAGCCCACCACATCTATGATGATAGCGGGTTTTGTCACAATTATCGTCATAGAAGTGTCATATGTATGACAGAAAAAAAATTCGTTCGGCCCAAAATGTCACGGATGTGTCTTTTTTTTGTAGTGCTAGGAGAGGCCGGATTACCCCATGATGGTTGCTTTATTCAAAGGCACATGAAGACAAGGATGGTGGCGCTTCAGGAAGACCCAAGGCCCAAAGGCGGGTTAAGGCCTGTAGACATAAACCAGCATGAATATGTAACTTGTATTGTAAGTTAGAAGGAATAGAGACCGAGCTGGACACGTTTATGATCCGGCCTCGGGACTCTGTAAACCGGCGGGCGTCCACCTATGTATATAAAGGGACGACCCGACGGCGGTTTAGGGACAACACAACACACAACAACTCGAGAGCCAGGTAAAGCAGATTCGCTCCCTGATCATCGAAACCCCGGCAATTCCATCACAACTAGACATAGGCTTTTACCTTCATCGAAGGGGCCGAACTAGTATAAAACTCTCGTGTCCCTTTTCCGGTTTAACCCCTTTAAGCTAACCCGTAGCGATGGCTCCACGACTAAGTCCTTTCATGAGGACATCTGCCATGACAAAACCATGACAGCGGTGGTTCTACTTTATAGAAATGATTGATCTCTCATGCTTCACTTATATCATTTTGAGAGTCCTTTAGAACAGCATGGTAATTCACTTTGGTTATAAATTTTAAATGCTAAGATAAGTTGGATGCTTGATAGATGGTTTTGAGATATAAAGGTGGTAATATTAGAAGTGTGCTAGTTGAGTAATTGGAAAATTGATGAATACTTGTGTTGCAGTTGGCAAGTCTCGTAGCATGCACGTATGGTGAACGTTATGTGGCAAATTTGAAGCATGGGGTATTCTTTGATTGCTTTCCTTAGGAGTGGTGGTCGGGGACGAGCGATGGTCTTTTCCTACCAATCTATCCCCCTAGGAGCATGCGCGTAGTGCTTGGTTTTGATGACTTGAAGATTTTTGCAATCAGTATGTGAGTTCTTTATGACTAATGTTGAGTCCATGGATTATACACGCTCTCACCCTTCCACCATTGCTAGCCTCTTCGGTACCGTGCATTGCCCTTTCTCACCTAAAGAGTTGGTGCAAACTTCGCCAGTGCATCCAAACCCCGTGATATGATACGCTCTATCACACACAAGCCTCCTTATATCTTCCTCAAAACAGACACCATACCTACCTATTATGGCATTTCCATAGCCATTCCGAGATATATTGCCATGCAAATTTCCATCGTTCCATTTATTATGACACGCATCATCATTGTCATATTGCTTTGCATGATCATGTAGTTGACATCGTATTTGTAGCAAAGCCACCGTTCATATTTTTTCATACATGTCACTCTTGATTCATCGCAATCCCGGTACACCACCGGAGGCATTCACATAGAGTCATATTTTGTTCTAAGTATCGAGTTGTAATTCTTGAGTTGTAAGAAAATAAAAGTGTGATGATCATCATTAGAGCATTGTCCCATGTGAGGAAAGGATGATGGAGATTATGATTCCCCCACAAGTCGAGATGAGACTCCGAACGAAAAAAAGAAAAAAAAAGAAAGAAAAGAGGCCAAAAAAGAGAAAGAAGACCCAAATAAAAAAAGAAAAAATAATAAGTAAATGAGAGAAAAAGAGAAAAGGGACAATGTTACTATCCTTTTTCCACACTTGTGCTTCAAAGTAGCACCATGATCTTCATGATAGAGAGTCTCTTATTTTGTCACTTTCATATACTAGTGGGAATTTTTCATTATAGAACTTGGCTTGTATATTCCAATGATGGGCTTCCTCAAATGCCCTAGGTCTTCTTGAGAAAGCGAGTTGGATGCACACCCACTTAGTTTCTTTGATGAGCTTTCATATATTTATAGCTCTAGAGCATCCATTGCATGGCAATCCCTACACCTTGCATTGACATCAATCGGTGGGCATCTCGATAGCCCAATGATTAGCCGCGTCAATGTGACACTTTCTCCCTTTTTTTCTTCTCACACAACCTCAATCATCATATTCTATTCCACCCATAGTGCTATGTCCATGGCTCGCGCTCATATATTGCGTAAAAGTTGAAAGAGTTTGAAAAGGCTAAGTATGAAACAATTGCTTGGCTTGTCATCGGGGTTGTGTGTGATGAGAGCATTTTGTGTGATGACAATGAAGCATGGCCAAACTATATGACTTTGTAGGGATAAGTTTTCTTTGGCTATGGTATTTTCATAAGACATAATTGCTTGATTAGCATACTTGGAGTATTATATTTTTATGTCAACAATAAACTTTTATCTTGAATCTTTCGGATCTGAACATTCATGCCACAATAGAGAAAAATACATTGAAGAATATTCTAGAAAGCATTCCACATCAAAATTTCTGTTTTTATCATTTACCTACTCGAGGACAAGCAGGAATTAAGCTTGGGGATGTTGATACGTCTCCAACATATCTATATTTTTTTATTGTTCCATGCTACTATATTATCTATTTTGGATGTTAATGGGCTTTATTTTACACTTTTATATTATTTTTGGGACTAACCTATTAATTGGAGGCCCGGCCCAAATTGCTGTTTTTTTGCCTATTTCAGTGTTTCATAGAAAAGGAATGTCAAACAGAGTCCAAACGGAATGAAACCTTTGGGAACGTGATTTTTGGAACAAACGTGATCTAGAGGACTTGGAGTGGACGTCAAGCAATCAACGAGGCGGCCACGAGGCAGGGGGTGCGCCTACCCCTTGGGCATGCCCTCCCCCCTCGTGGGCCCCTCGTTGCTCCACCGACCTACTTCTTCCTCCTATATATGTTCACATACCCCGCAAACATCCAGGAGAACCACGAAACCCTATTTCCACCGCCGCATCCTTCTGTACCCAAGAGATCCCATCTTGGGGCCTTTTCCGGAGCTCCTCCGGAGGGGGCATTGATCACAGAGGGCCTCTACATCAACTCCATGGCCCCTCCGATGATGTGTGAGTAGTTTACCTCAGACCTTCGGGTCCATAGTTATTAGCTAGATGGCTTCTTCTCTCTCTTTGGATCTCAATACAAAGTTCTCCTCGATTCTCTTGGAGATCTATTCGATGTAATCTTCTTTTTGCGGTGTGTTTGACGAGATCCGATGAATTGTGGGTTTATGATCCAGATTATCTATGAACAATATTTGAATCTTCTCTAAATTCTTTTATGTATGATTGGTTTATCTTTGTAAGTCTCTTTGAATTGTCAGTTTGGTTTGGCCTACTAGATTGATCATTCTTGCAATGGGAGAAGTGCTTAGCTTTGGGTTCAATCTTGCGGTGCTCGATCCCAGTGACAGAAAGGGAAACGACACGTACTGTATTGTTGCCATCGAGGATAAAAAGATGGGGTTTATATAATATTGCATGAGTTTATCCCTCTACATCATGTCATCTTGCTTAAGGCGCTACTCTGTTCTTATGAACTTAATACTCTAGATGCATGCTGGATAGCGGTCGATGTGTGGAGTAATAGTAGTAGATGCAGGAACGAGTCGGTCTACTTGTCACGGACGTGATGCCTATAAACATGATCATACCTAGATATTCTCATAATTATTCTCTTTTCTATCAATTACTCGACAGTAATTTGTTCACCCACCGTAATACTTATGCTATCTTGAGAGAAGCCACTAGTGAAACCTATGGCCCCCGGGTCTATTTTCCATCATACAAGTTTCCAATCTATTTTATTTTGCAATCTTTACTTTCAATCTATATCATGAAAATACCAAAAATACTTATCTTATTATTATCATCTCTATCAGATTTCACTCTTGCAAGTGGCCGTGAAGGGATTGACAACTCCTTTATCACGTAGGTTGCGAGGTTATTATTTGTTTGTGTAGGTACGAGGTGACTCACGCATGGTCTCCAACTGGATTGATACCTTGGTTCTCAAAAACTGAGGGAAATACTTACACTGCTTTACTGCACCACCCTTTCCTCTTCAAGGGAAAACCAACGCAGTGCTCAAGAGATAGCAGGGGGCACTGCACATGGCTAAGAGATCAATGATCAACTTGTGTGTCTATAGGGTGCCACCCTCCCCCCATATATAAAGGAGTGGAGGAGGGGGAGAGGGCCGGCCTCCTAGGCGCGCCCAAGGGGGGAGTCCTACTCTTGGTGGGAGTAGGATTCCCCCTTCCCTAGTTGGAGTAGGAGAGGGAAGGAAAGGGGGGTCCCCCCCTCCAATTCGGATTGGGCTTGGGGGGGGGGCCACCTTGGCCGCCTCCTCCTCCTTTCCACTATGGCCCATTAAGGCCCATTGACTCCCCGGGGGGTTCCGGTAACCCCCCGATACTCCGGTATATGCCCGAACTCTCTCAAAATCTTTCCCATGTCCAAACATAGTCATCCAATATATCAATCTTTATGTCTCGACTATTTCGAGACTCCTCATCATGTCCGTGATCACATCCGGGACTCCTAACTACCTTCGGTACATCAAAACACATAAACTCATAATCCCGATCATCACCGAACGTTAAGCGTGCGGACCCTACGGGTTCGAGAACTATGTAGACATGACCGAGACACGTCTCCGGTCCATAACCAATAGCGAAACCTGGATGTTCATATTGGCTCCTACATATTCTACGAAGATCTTTATCGGTCAGACCGCATAACAACATACGTTGTTCCCTTTGTCATCGGTATGTTACTTGCCCGAGATTCGATCGTCGGTATCTCAATACCTAGTTCAATCTCGTTACCGGCAAGTCTCTTTACTCGTTCCGTAATGCATCATCCCATAAATAACTCATTGGTTACATTTCTTGCAAGTCTTATAATGATGTGCATTACCGAGAGGGCCCAGAGATACCTCTCCGATACTCGGAGTGACAAATCCTAATCTCGATCTATGCCAACTCAACAAACACCATCGGAGACACTTGTAGAGCATCTTTATAGTCACCCAGTTACTTTGTGACGTTTGATAGCACACTAGGTGTTCCTTCGGTATTCGGGAGTTGCATGATCTCATAGTCATAGGAACATGTATATGTTATGGAGAAAGCAATAGCAATAAAACTAAACGATCATCGTGCTAAGCTAACGGATGGGTCAAGTCAGTCACATCAATCTATAATGATATGGTCCCGTTAATCAAATGACAACTCATGCCTATGGTCAGGAAACATAACCATCATTGATTCAACGAGCTAGTCAAGTAGAGGCATACTAGTGACACTTTGTTTGTCTATGTATTCATACATGTACTAAGTTTCCGGTTAATACAATTCTAGCATGAATAATAGACATTTATCATGATATAAGGAAATATAAATAAAAAATTTATTATTGCCTCTAGGGCATATTTCCTTCAGTCTCCGACTTGCACTAGAGTCAATAATCTAGATTACAATGTAATGATTCTAACACCCATGGAGTCTTGGTGTTGATCATGTTTTGCTCGTGAGAGAGGCTTAGTCAACAGGTCTGCAACATTCAGATCCGTATGTATTTTGCAAATCTCTATGTCTCCCTCCTTGACTTGATCGCGAATGGAATTGAAGCGTCTCTTGATGTGCTTGGTTCTCTTGTGAAATTTGGATTCCTTTGCCGAGGCAATTGCACCAATATTGACACAAAAGATTTTCATTGGACCCGATGCACTAGGTATTACACCTAGATCGGATAAGAACTCCTTCATCCAGACTCCTTCATTTGCTGCTTCCGAAGCAGCTATGTACTCCGCTTCACACGTAGATCCCACCACGACGCTCTATTTGGAACTGCACCAACTGACAGCTCCACCATTTAATAAAAACACGTATCCGGTTTGTGACTTTGAGTCATCCAGATCAGTGTCAAAGCTTGCATCGACGTAACTATTTACGACGAGCTCCTTGTCACCTCCATATATGAGAAACATATCCTTAGTCCTTTTCAGGTATTTCAGGATGTTCTTGACCGCTGTCCAGTGATCCACTCCTGGATTACTTTGGTACCTCCCTGCTAAACTAATAGCTAGGCACACATCAGGTATGGTACACGGCATTGCATACATGATAGAACCTATGGCTGAAGCATAGGGAATGCCTTTCATTTTCTCTCTATCTTCTACAGTGGTAGGGCATTGAGTCTGACTCAACTTCACACCTTGTAACACAGGCAAGAACCCTTTCTTTGCCTGATCCATTTTGAATTTCTTCAAAACTTTATCAAGGTATGTGCTTTGTGAAAGTCCAATTAAGTGTCTCGATCTATCTCTATAGATCTTGATGACCAATATATAAGCAGCTTCACCGAGGTATTTCATTGAAAAATTCTTATTCAAGTATCCTTTTATGCTATTCAGAAATTCAGTATCATTTCCGATCAACAATATGTCATCTACATATAATATCAGAAATGCTACGGAGCTCCCACTCACTTTCTTGTAAATACAGGATTCTCCAAAAGTCTGTATAAAACCATATGCTTTGATCACACTATCAAAGCGTATATTCCAACTCCGAGAGGCTTGCACCAGTCCATAAATGGATCGTTGGAGCTTGCACACTTTGTTAGCACCTTTTGGATCGACAAAACCTTCTGGTTGTATCATATACAACTCTTCTTTAAGATATCCATTAAGGAATGCAGTTTTGACATCCATTTGCCAAATTTCATAATCATAAAATGCGGCAATTGCTAACATGATTCGGACGGACTTAAGCATCGCTATGAGTGAGGTCTCATCGTAGTCAACTCCTTGAACTTGTCAAAAACCTTTTTCAACAAGTCGAGCTTTGTAGACAGTAACATTACCGTCAGCGTCAGTCTTCTTCTTGAAGATCCATTTATTCTCTATGGCATGCCGATCATCGGGCAAGTCAACCAAAGTCCATACTTTGTTCTCATACGTGGATCCCATCTCAGATTTCATGGCCTCAAGCCATTTTGCGGAATCTGGGCTCATCATCGCTTCCTCATAGTTCGTAGGTTCGTCATGGTCAAGTAACATGACCTCCAGAACAGGATTACCATACCACTCTGGTGCGGATCTTACTCTGGTTGACCTACGAGGTTCGGTAGTAACTTGATCAGAAGTTTCATGATCATCATCATTAGCTTCCTCACTTACTGGTGTAGGAATCACTGGAACTGATTTCAGTGATGAACTACTTTCCAATAATGGAGCAGGTACAATTACCTCATCAAGTTCTAGTTTCCTCCCACTCACTTCTTTCGAGAGAAACTCCTTCTCTAGAAAGGATCCATTCTTAGCAACGAATATCTTGCCTTCGGATCTGTGATAGAAGGTGTACCCAACAGTCTCCTTTGGGTATCCTATGAAGACACATTTCTCCGATTTGGGTTCAAGCTTATCAGGTTGAAGCTTTTTCACATAAGCATCGCAGCCCCAAACTTTAAGAAATGACAACTTGGGTTTCTTGCTAAACCACATTTCATAAGGTGTCGTCTCAACGGATTTGGATGGTGCCCTATTTAACGTGAATGTAGCCGTCTCTAATGCATAACCCCAAAACGATAGCGGTAAATCAGTAAGAGACATCATAGATTGCACCATATCTAGTAAAGTATGATTACGACGTTCAGACACACCATTATGCTGTGGTGTTCCGGGTGGCGTGAGTTGCGAAACTACTCCGCATTGTTTCAAATGAAGACCAAACTCGTAACTCAAATATTCTCCTCCACGATCGGATCATAGAAACTTTATTTTCTTGTTACGATGATTTTCCACTTCACTCTGAAATTCTTTGAACTTTTGAAATGTTTCAAACTTATGTTTCATTAAGTAGATATACCCATATCTGCTTAAATCATCTGTGTAGGTGAGAAAATAACGATATTTGCCGCAAGCCTCAATGTTCATTAGTACACATACATCAGTATGTATGATTTCCAATAACTCTGTTGCTCGCTCCATTGTTCTGGAGAACGGAGTTTTAGTCATCTTGCCCATGAGGCATGGTTCGCAAGTACCAAGTGATTCATAATCAAGTGATTCCAGAAGTCCATCAAAATGGAGTTTCTTCATGCGCTTTACACCAATATGACCCAAACGGCAGTGCCACAAATAAGTTGCATTATCATTATCAACTCTGCATCTTTTGGCTTCAATACTATGAACATGTGTATCACTACTATCAAGATTTAGTAAAATAGACCACCCATCAAGGGTGCATGACCATAAAAGATATTACTCATATGAATAGAACAACCATTATTCTCTGATTTAAATGAATAACCGTCTTGCATCAAACAAGATCCAGATATAATGTTCATGCTCAACACTGGCACCAAATAACAATTATGTAGGTCTAAAACTAATCCCGAAGGTAGAGGTAGCGTGCTGACGGCGATCACATCGACTTTGGAACCATTTCCCACGCACCTCATCCTTAGCCAATCTTCGCTTAATCTGTAGCCCCTGTTTTGAATTGCAAATGTTAGCAACTGAACCAGTATCAAATACCCAGGCACTACTGCGAGCATTAGTAAGGTACACATCCATAACATGTATATCAACTATACCTTTCACTTTGCCATCCTTCTTCTCCACCAAATACTTGGGGCAGTTCCGCATCCAGTGACCAGTCCCTTTGTAGTAGAAGCACTCAGTCTCAGGCTTAGGTCCAGACTTGGGTTTCTTCACTTGAGCAGCAACTGGCTTGATGTTCTTCTTTAAGTTCCCCTTCTTCCCTTTACCCCTTTTCTTGAAACTGGTGGTCTTGTTGACCATCAACACTTGATGCTCCTTCTTGATTTCTACCTCCGTAGCCTTTAGCATTGAGAAGAGCTCAGGAATCGTCTTATCCATCCTTTGCATATTATAGTTCATCATGAAGCTCTTGTAGCTTGGTGGCAGTGATTGAAGAACTCTGTCAATGACACTATCATCAGGAAGATTAACTCCCAGCTGAGTCAATTGGTCGTGGTACCCAGACATTTTGAGTATATGTTCACTGACAGAACTATTCTCCTCCATTTTGCAGCAGTAGAACTTATTGGAGACTTCATATCTCTCAATCCGAGCATTTGCTTGAAATATCAACTTCAACTGCTGGAACATCTCGTATGGTCCATGACGTTCAAAACATCGTTGAAGTTCCGGTTCTAACCCGTAAAGCATGGCACACTGAACTATCGAGTAGTCATCAGCTTTGCTCTGCCAGGTGTTCACAACATCTGGCGTTGCTCCTGCAGTGGGTTTGTCACCTAGCAGTGCTTCTAGGACATAATTCTTCTGTGCAGCAATGAGGATAATCCTCAAGTTACGAACCCAGTCTGTGTAGTTGCTACCATCATCTTTCAACTTAGCTTTCTCTAGGAACGCATTAAAATTCAACGGAACAATAGCACGGGCCATCTATCTACAACAACATAGACATGCAAAATACTATCAGGTCCAAAGTTCATGATAAATTAAAGTTCAATTAATCAAATTACTTAAGAACTCCCGCTTAGATATACATCTCTCTAATCATCTAAGTGATCATCTGATCCATATCAACTAAACCATGTCCAATCATCACGTGACATGGAGTAGTTTTCAATGGTGAACATCACCATGTTGATAATATCTACTATATGATTCACGCTCGACCTTTCGGTCTCAGTGTTTCGAGGCCATATCTGCATATGCTAGGCTCGTCAAGTTTAACCCAAATATTCTGCATGTGCAAAACTGGCTTGCACCCATTGTATGTGAACGTAGAGCTTATCACACTCGATCATCACATGGTGTCTTAGCACGATGAACTGTAGCAACAGTACATACTCAGGGAGAACACTTATACCTTGAAATTTAGTGAGAGATCATCTTATAATGCTACCGCCGAACTAAGCAAAATAAGATGCATAACGGATAAACATCACATGCAATCAATATAAGTGATATGATATGGCCATCATCATTTTGTGCCTTTGATCTCCATCTCCAAAGCATCGTCATGATCACCATCGTCACCGGCTCGACACCTTGATCTCCATCGAAGCATCGTTGTCGTCTCGCCAACTATTGCTTCTATGACTAGCACTGCCGCTTAGTGATAAAGTAAAGCAATTACATGGTGATTGCATTTCATACAATAAAGCGACAACCATGTGGCTCCTGCCAGTTGTCGATAACTATGTTACAAAACATGATCATCTCATACAATAAAATTTAGCATCATGTCTTGACCATATCACTTCACAAGATGCCCTGTAAAAACAAGTTAGACGTCCTCTACTTTGTTGTTGCAAGTTTTACGTGGCTGCTACGGGCTGAGCAAGAACCGTTCTTACCTACGCATCAAAAACCACAACGCAGTATAGTGATTGCTTTTTGATCTTCAGAAAGTACCATGTTCATTGAATCCGATTCAACTAAAGTTGGAGAAACTGACACCCACCAGCCACCTGTGTGCGAAGCACGTTGGTAGAACCAGTCTCGCGTAAGCGTACGCGTAATGTCGGTCTGGGCCACTTCATCCAACAATACTGCTGAATCAAGAATCAACTAGTGACGGCAAGCAATATGTATATACCCACGCCCACAACTCCTTTGTGTTGTACTCGTGCATATAACATCTATGCATAGACCTGGCTTTGATGCCACTGTTGGGAAACGCAGTAATTTCAAAAAAATTCCTACGCACACGCAAGATCATGGTGATGCATAGCAACGAGAGGGCAGAGTGTTGTCTACGTACCCTCATAGACTGTAAGCGGAAGTGTTATGACAACGCGGTTGATGTAGTCGTACGTCTTCACGATCGACCGATCCTAGTACCGAAAGTATGGCACCTCCATGATCTGCACACGTTTGGCTCGGTGACGTCCCACGAACTCATGATCCAGCTGAGTGTCGAGGGAGAGCTTCCTTAGCACGGCGACGTGATGACGGTGATGATTATGCTACCGGAACAGAGCTTTGCCTAAGCACCGCTACTATATGACCGAGGTGGATTATGGTGGAGAGGGGCACCGCACACGGCTAAGAGATCAATGATCAACTTGTTATGGGGTTCCCCCCCCCCCGTATATAAAGGAGTGGAGGAGGGGGAGAGGGCCGGCCTCCTAGGCGCTCCCAAGGGGGGAGTCCTACTCCCGGTGGGAGTAGGATCCCCCCTTCCCTAGTTGGAGTAGGAGAGGGAAGGAAGGGGGAGAAGGAGAGAAGGAAAGGGGGGTCGGCCCCCCATCCAATTAGGATTGGGCTTGGGGGGGGAGCCCCCACCTTGGCCGCCTCCTCCTCCTTTCCACTATGGCCCATTAAGGCCCATTGACTCCCCAGGGGGTTCCGATAACCCCCCGGTACTCAGGTATATGCCCGAACTCTCTCGAAACCTTTCCGATGCCCAAACATAGTCATCCAATATATAGATCTTTATGTCTTGACTATTTCGAGACTCCTCATCATGTCCGTGATCACATCCGGGACTCTAAACTACCTTCGGTACATCAAAACACATAAACTCATAATACCGATCGTCACCAAATGTTAAGCGTGCGGACCCTACGGGTTCGAGAACTATGTAGACATGACCGAGACACGTGTGTGGTCAATAACCAATAGCGGAACCTGGATGTTCATATTGGCTCCCACATATTCTACAAAGATCTTTATCGGTCAAACCGCATAACAACATACATTGTTCCCTTTTTCATCGGTATGTTACTTGCCCGAGATTCGATCGTCGGTATCTCAATACCTAGTTCAATCTCGTTATCGGAAAGTCTCTTTACTCGTTCTGTAATGCATCATCCCGTAACTAACTCATTAGTTACATTGCTTACAAGGCTTATAGTGATGTGCATTACCAAGAGGGCCCAGAGATACCTCTCTGATACTCGGAGTGACAAATCCTAATCTCGATCTATGCCAACTCAACAAACACCATCGGAGACACCTGTACAGCATCGTTATAGTCACCCAGTTACGTTCTGACGTTTGATAGTACACTAAGTGTTCCTTCGGTATTCGGGAGTTGCATGATCTCATAGTCATAGGAACATGTATAAGTTATGGAGAAAGCAATAGCAATCAAACTAAACAATCATCCTGCTAAGCTAACGGTGAAAATTGTTTTTGGCATTTTAGAATTTTTTTATATTTACTAGGACTTCTCTTCGGCGAATTTTTTAAAAAATTCTCTTCGGGCCAACCGACTGGGCCGAAGCCTAGCCGACCCAGCCGTCGCGCCACTGCCTCCCGCCGCCACAGCCGTGCGAGCGCCGGAGTCCGGGTCAGCCTCGACTTCCGTGCCCCCTTGCGCAAGCAGGAGCCCCCCCCCAAGGCATTTAAATACCGCCGCCGCCCCGCCGTCTCTCCCCACCTCGCCCCGCAGCCGCCGCCGCCTGCTACCGCTGCTGCTACACGCCGTTGCCGCTCGCCGCGCCGCTGCCCCCCCTCCCGCAGCCCCGCGCCGCCCGACACCGCCGCCGACCGGTCTTTTCTGTTTAACCGGTATAACCGCCGACCCGTCCTGGTTTTTATTTCCGATTTTTCTTTTGGTTTTTAGGGTTAGATCGGTTTATTTTTATCAGGTTGTTTAATCAACGAATGTCCGTTCGTTTAGATCGATAACGAACAATTTTCATTGGATTAGTTCGTTTAGCGAACTTTGTGCCGTAGTCTTTTTCTTTTTATTTTATTTTTCGGCCAGGGACCTATCCGCGGTTATTTTTATCGCAGATTAGCCCCTGATTTTCAAACCCTCGCAACTTTTTAACCATTCGTCCAAATCCAATGAAACCAACACCAAAATCTTCGTATCGAACCCCTCTTTCCAGTTAATCAACTTGAACATGGTTTTGACAATTTAAAATTTGGTTTCACGCAGATTTGTATTCAAATTTCTTTTGATTGTAGTTTGAGTTTCGTAGCTCCAATTCGATTTTTTCTTTTTGCAAATCGAAGCTCTTCAGTTGAACTTTCAATTTGGACTTTATCATATGAGTTTTACCCTTGCATCTATTGCTTGATTGCTTATGTATGTTATTGTTTGTTTGCGATAGCGTTTTCAGAGTGCGAAGCGTGCTACTACGAGTCACTAGGGTTTGCAGAACGTCATCAAGGCAAGTAACACTTTGATCATGTCCCTTATTACCCAGTTTTTTGGCATTAGTTCCAATCCTCAAACATTGCATGAGTAGGATATGTTAACAAGTGGGATTCCGGGAAGTAGTTGTTGAGGTAGTACATATTGCCCTTATATTCAAACCTCGGGAGTTACTACGTTTGCTTATTATACTTTGTTGTGCAAAGACATGGTTTGGGTGAGTGATTCATGGCATATTGTGAGAACTTTTGTTAACTAAAGGTTTACTTAAGGTGGTTACTTTAACACACATCTGGGTGGATTGTTTGTGGGCACCTGGGGCAATCCAGTGTTGTCCAAGGAGATCCCGGGGAATCCATGTGATCATCCTATGGTTCGCCACCCAGGCTCAAAGGGATCATGTTGTTATTCATGCTGGAAACTTCCGTGTGTAGCCACATGCCATTATGGGATCTGGCATAGTTGAGTAAGTCGTGGCAATCCTTTCCATGATGGGCTAGCAGATGTAGGGGATTGTAGGTGTACCGGCCTATCTATCGATTAAGGGAACCTCTTCAGAAAGACTGTGTCTCGGTCATTCGTTTCTCAAACAATATGCAGTGCAAGAAATCCAATGGAGGAGATCAAGTCTTGTGGGGAAAAGTGTGCAAACCTCTGCAGAGTGTACAAACTAATCATGGTTAGCCGTGTCCCCGGTTATGGACATCTTGAGTATCTGGTACTTGAATATGTATGTTGATCTCATCACTTTATTTAATTAACTTGTTGGGTTAATGATTACTTTAATTGGGATTGAGATGGGGTTACCATTCTCAATGTTTTCAAAAAATTGGTAGTTAAATAAATTATATTCCTTTGTAGTAGGGAAAAATTGGCTTTACACAAAAACAATAACCATAGAGCCTCCACCAGCCATATATGCACGTAGATGTAGTTGTTATCTTGTTCATTGCTCTACAGTGTTATTCTGCCAGCATATTCCATGTGCTGACCTACACAGGCTGCAACGTATTATGTTGTAGAGTTTTCAGATGAAGAGTAAGGTGCGCTAGGTCGTTGTCATGCACTTAGCTATGCCGTTGGAGTTGATGGACTAATTTTGCCGTCGAAGCCTTCCGTTGTTATCTTCATTAGATGGCCTTCAGCCATATTATTGTAATAAGTACTCTCTTTGAGATATTCGATGTAATAAGTGTGTGAATGCACTCTGCTATAAATCCTTCAAGTACTGTGTGTGTCAGCATTACCAATCCAGGGATGACACTTATGCATAGAGATTCGACCGTTTGAGGTTGGATCGCTACATAAGATCATCAACATACCGCAGCAGTGGGGGAGGGGGCGAGTGTGTTTGAAGAATTTTCCAAACTCCAAGCCGCGGTATATACCCAGTCGATGGCGACGAGTGGAACGTCTCGGTGGCATCGAGATGCAAAACTGCTAGCAGTTGCCGCAACTCGGTGGGACTGAATCGTTCTAATCGATGGCACCGAGATGAAAACCTAGATAAACTTAATGGTTTCAGTGAGACCGAATGAGAATGGGTTGGTCTGACCAAAAATCACTAAGAGGTTTTGGAAGTTAAGCCCTTCACAGATCAGTGGCTCCGAGTGCTCCTCACTCGGAGGGTCCGAAAGTGACTTGTTCACACTTTGTGATGTAGCATGAATAGAGTTTGAGACGAGAAAAAGCATAGATAGCTAGAGGAAGTACTTAGGCATTCTTGTCCATCCATTTGGCAAAAGAAAAACCAAACAATCAAAACAACAAATGGATGTTCTCGAATGGAGAAAATTATGCAACCAACATGCTCACACAATAAGATAGCAAATAAAACACGTGGCAAAGCATGCACATACACTCTAGCATCTATCAAGCAATTGGTGATGACTGGTCATCTATATATGAGTATATTGACTGAGGAGTCCAATGAGAACATTTGATCGTAGGTCATACTCATCGTTTAAGCACAAGTGGGGTTACCACTTTTACATAAAACATTGTTGTGTCCACACCATTAGAGTTGCTTTAGCACAATTCTTAGAGTAAAGATCCCCCTAGATGTGATATCCCCCCTAAGAGGGATGAACTAACCTTGGGTTTTCTCGATGATGACCTCATGTAGATGTTGAAGATGTGGATGCTCAATGTTGATGTAGGTCATTTGGAGCAATCCATTAGAGTGTTTTGCACTTTCAATACCTACATGGGTTAGTCCCACAAGCAACATACAAGGATATCCATAGACATAGAGTGAAGCACACTTATGATGATGTCCATGAAGTCATTAGGTTACCATATCCCTTGTCTTACCAACAAGAGGGTTTGTGACTCCATGAACTAGTGCAAGATATGAAAGTATGTTGCACAAGTCCTTGCCAAAATGAATGTGAGTGGTATGTTGGCGGAGTCACCCTCAAGAACTCTCTAGTTCTTCTTCTTTGGGATCCACATCAACTTGATGGGAATCCTTGGAGTTGTAGTCCTACTTGATGAAGTAGAACATGATGTAGTCTTGGGAACCCACTTGACCATGGC
The DNA here is from genome assembly GCF_003073215.2 of Triticum urartu. Classification (NCBI taxonomy): domain Eukaryota; kingdom Viridiplantae; phylum Streptophyta; class Magnoliopsida; order Poales; family Poaceae; genus Triticum; species Triticum urartu. The sequence goes on from NC_053028.1 coordinate 419,229,479, forward strand.
CTCAGGAGCTTCTTAAAATGAATCAATCTCTTCTCGAGGCTTGTCCTTGCCTTTTATGGTGGAAAATCATCTTGATCTTGTGTCCCTTTGAAATAAGTGGAGTCATACTTCTCTTGTTGAGGAACAAACTTCATCTTGGGATATTGATCTTCTTCCCACTCAACTCCATACATTTGCATTGAACTTTCGTTCAAAACCAACACCTTGATTCTTCCGGTGCCTTCCTTGCTTGCATACAATTTCCTAAAATTGCATACTTCCGGCAAGGCTCTTATAAACACCTTTCTCTATAATTTCCTTCAATAAGCTATTTTCTTTCTCAAGTGTAACTTGGCTAAGAGAATCATTAGTGGAATCAAGAGAACTACTAGAAGCAACAATATTGGATTTAACATGATTATTGTTACTACTAGAGGAAGAATCTTTCTTGTTCTTATTGCTAGATTTTACTTGTGGCATATAAGTAGACAAGAGGAGACATTTGGCAAGATAATAAGAACTCTTCTTTCGAAGATCATATTGATAGCTTGTAGGGACTCATGCTCTTGATCTAAATTTAGCTTCTCGAAGAGTAGCTTCTCATGAGTTCTTTTGAGATCTCCATGATCCTCTAGAGTTGTTTCATGAGCTAACTTAAGATTGATTAGTTCTTTAATTAGACGCTCAATCTCCTTCTTATCATTGTCATCCGTTTCACCTTGGTTAGCATGATTAATATCAATTTCATCATAGTTTCCATCACTAGTGTTTTCAACAAGTAAATCATCATCACCTAGCAAATCATCTACATCAATATTGAAATCAACATACTCGAGGTGTGATACCTTAGGGCCTTTAGCCATGAAGCATCTTCCAATTCCTTCATTTGGTGAGTCAAATATGTCGTAGGAGTTGGATGACACAAGTGCAAGACCAGCAACACCTTCATCTTGAGTATATTCGGAGTCGGAGTGATAGCTTCTCTCGGATTAGTTGTCGGAGTCGAAACCGGATACCCATTCACCAACGTGATCTTGATGTCTTCGTCTTGTGTAGCTCTTTGATGATTTGTCCTTCCTTTCCGAATCCTTGCTTCTATGAGAGGGTCTTCGCTCATAAAGATCATCTCTACCCCTTCTCTCTCTTGGAGGTGATTCATCTCTTTTACTCCTCCTTTTTTATGAATCTTCTCTTTTCTTGCAGGGAGCCGTAGACTCATTTGAGTAGTGTCCATGTCTTCCACAATTGCAGCAATTACGGTCGCGACTAGAAGATCTTTTTTCATTGTAGGACCTTGACTTGGAGCTTCTCTCTTTTCTTCTATTCTTGTAGAATTTGTTGAAGTTCTTCACCATTAAGTTCAATTCCTCATTGGAGACTTGTTTCTCATTTGATGTTTAAGGGGCATCACATGAAGCTTTGTAAGCACCACTTGACTTGTTGTGGAGCTCTTCCTTATCCTTGAGTGACATCTCATGAGCAAAAATTCTACCAATGACTTCCGTAGGCTTGAGATCTTTGTAATTGGGCATCATTTGGATCAAGGTGCACACGGTATCATATTTTCCATCCAAGGCTCTTAGGATCTTCTTGATGATAAATTTGTCAGTCATCCCTTCGCTTCCTAAGCCGACAATCTCATTTGTGATGAGAGCAAGCCTAGAGTACATCTCAGTGACTCATTCACCATCCTTCATCTTAAACTTGTCAAGTTGACTTTGAAGCACATCCAATTTGGATTCCTTGACAGACTCGGTACCTTCGTGCATATCAACCAAAGTATCCCAAATTTCCTTTGCATTGTCAAGGCGACTGATTTTGTAGAATTCTTCTGGGCATAATGCGTTGAAGAGAATATCACAAGCTTGAGCATTGTATTGCAACATCTTCATTTCTTCCGTGGACGCTTCACGATCCAGTTCTTTTCCATCCTCGAAGGAATCACCTTGCAAGCCAATGCGCACAATAGCCCAAACAGCGGGGTTATGACCCAGAATATGCATTTTCATCTCATGCTTCCAACTAACAAAATTAGTACCATCAAAGTAAGGACCTCTATTGTGGTAATTTCCCTCACTAGACGCCATACTCTCCTAGGTTGTGAAACCAAGGCTATGATCACTAAATCTATGGAAATCAAGGCAAATGGAGACCAAAGCTCTGATACCACTTGTAGGATCGAAAGTAGGTCTAGAGGGGGTGATTAGACTACTTGACCAAATAAAAATCTAACATTTTCCCAATTTTAGTTTTCAGTGGATTTTAGTAATTTAGTACAAGTCAAGCAATCAACCTACACATGAAATTCTATGAGTGTAGCAGCGAAAAGTAAAACATTGCATATGAAGGTAAAGGGAAGGGTTTGGAGAGTGCAAACGCAATGATGACACGGAGATTTTTGGCGTGGTTCCGATAGGTGGTGCTATCGTACGTCCACATTGATGGAGACTTCAACCCACGAAGGGTAACGGTTGCGTGAGTCCACGGAGGGCTCCACCCATGAAGGGTCCATGAAGAAGCAACCTTGTCTATCCCACCATGGCCATCACCCACGAAGGACTTGCCTCACTCGGGTAGATCTTCACGAAGTAGGCGATCTCCTTGCCTTTACAAACTTCTTGGTTCAACTCCACAATTTTGTTGGAGGCTCCCAAGCGACACCTAACCAATCTAGAAGACACCACTCTCCAAAAGGTAATAGATGTTGTGTTGATAATGAACTCCTTGCTCTTGTGCTCCAAATGATAGTCTCCCCAACACTCAACTCTCTCTCACAGATTTGGATTTGGTGGAAAGATGATTTGAGTGGAAAGCAACTTGGGGAAGGCTAGAAATCAAGATTCTTGTGGTTGGATTGGAATATCTTGATCTCAACACATGAGTAGGTGGTTCTCTCTCAGAAAATGTAGGTTGGAAGTGTAGGCATGTTCTGATCGCTCTCTCACATATGGAGAAGGGGGTGGAGGGGTATATATAGCCTCCACACAAAATCCAAACATTACACACATTTGAACCAACTCGATGAAACTGAATAGAAGAACTCGGTGAGACCAATTCAATTCAAAATGTGAACGTTAGGAATCTCGGTGGGACCGATATGCTAGGGCTAGGGCAAAACCTCATCTTGGTGAAGCCAATTGCGTGAACTCGGTGAGACTGATTTCAGCAAAGAGCAAACAGAGAGTAGGTCAAGCAAACTCGGTGTGACCAATCACTCATTTTGGTGAGACTGAAATATTACAAAAGGGAAACAGAGAGTGCAGGGTGAGACCGAGATCCGTATCGGTGTGACCGAGGTGTTAGGGTTTCTAGTAGTTGATACGTCTCCAACATATCTATAGTTTTTGATTGTTCCATGATGTTATATTATTTGTTTTTGATGTTTTGTATGCATTAATATGCTATATTATATTATTTTTGGGACTAACCTATTAACCTAGAGCCTAGTGACAGTTCCTGTTTTTGAGTTTCGCAGAAAAGGAATACCAAACGGAGTCCAAACGGAATGAAACCTTCGCGATGATTTTTCTTGGACCAGAAGACAACCAGAAGACTTGGAGATGAACTCAGAGGAGCCACGATGCAGCCACAAGGACGAAGGGTGTGCCCCCACCCTTGTGGGCCCCCCGTGCACCTCCTGACCTAATTCTTTCGCCTATATATTCCCAAATATCCCCAAACCACCAGAGGCATCCACGAAAACACTTCTCCACCGCCGGAACCTTCTATACCCATGAGATCCCATCTAGGGACCTTTTCCGGCACCCTGCCGGAGGGTGATTCGATCACGGAGGCCTTCTACATCAACTCTATTGCCCTTCCGATGAAGCATGAGTAGTTTACCACAGACCCATGGGACCATATCTAGTAGCTAGATGGCTTCTTCTCTCTCTTTGATTCTCAATACCATATTCTCCTCGATGTTCCTGGAGATCTATTTGATGTAATACTTTTTTGCGGTGTGTTTGCCAAGATCTGATGAATTGTGGATTTATGATCAGCTTATCTATGAATATTATTTGAATCTTCTCTGAATTCTTTTATGCATGATTTGATATCTTTGTAATTCTCTTCGAACTATCAGTTTGGTTTGGCCAACTAGATTGTTTTTTCTTGCAATGGGAGAAGTGCTTAGCTTTGGGATCAATCCTAATGTGTCCTTTCCCAGTGACAGTAAGGTCAGCATGGCATGTATTGTATTGTTTCCATCGAGGATAAAAGGATGGGGTTTTCATCATATTGCTTGAGTTAATTCCTCTAAACTATGTCATCTTACTTAATGTGTTAACTTTGTTCTTCATGAACTTAATACTCTAGATGCAGCCAGGAGTCGGTCGATGTGTGGAGTAATAGTAGTAGATGTAGAATCATTTTAGTCTACTTGACACGGACGTGATGCCTATATTCATGATCATGGCCTTAGATATCGTCATAACTTTGCGCTTTTCTATGAATTGCTTGGTAGTAATTTGTCCACCCACTGTATTATTTGCTATCTTGAGAGAATCCTCTAGTGAAACCTATGGCCCCTGGGTCTATTTCCATCATATAAGTTTCTATTTTCCATCATACAAGTTTCTGATCTACTATTTTGCAATCTTTTACTTTCCGATCTATAAACAAAAAATATTTACTTTATCGTTTATCTATCTCTATCAGATCTCACTTTTGCAAGTAACCGTGAAGGGATTGACAACCCCTTTATAGCATTGGGTGCAAGTTGTTTCATTGTTTGTGCAGGTATTCAGTGGTTTGTGCGTTGTCTCCTACTGGATTGATACCTTGGTTCTCAAACCGAGGGAAATACTTATCTCTACTTTGCTGCATCACCCTTTCCTCTTCAAGGGAAAAACCAACACAAGCTCAAGAATTAGTAGGAAGAATTTTTGGTACCGTTGCCGGGGAGATCTACGCCAAGTCAAGACATACCAAGTACCCATCATAAACTCTCATCCATTGCATTACATTATTCGCCATTCGCCTCTCGTTTTCCTCTTCCCCACTTCTAAAGAGATTTTTGAAAAGATTTGCCATTTCTTCGCCCCTCTTCTGTCAGTCTTCTTTATTTGTTTTTGTGTGTAACATCCCAAATTTTCAATTTGGAATGTTATACATTAGGTCATCATGCATATCATGTTTTATTTTGCTTTTGGTTTTGATCCTAGAAAATCCTAAGCAACTTAAGGACCCACGGAGAGAGTTGGGGATTTCGTTATTTACATATTTGAGTTTTCTCAAATTATGTAAACAGGATCATTTGATTTTATTTATTTTATCATCAATTATTTCTATTACAAAAATATGAGAGAGGGAATAAAATGACTTTCCCAAAATATAGAAATATTGAGGATTTAATAAAAAAATCAAATAAGTTTTATTTTGGAGTTTTTCGGTATTTTATTTGAATTTAGGAAAAATGTGCGTTTTTCAAAGTTGTAGTTTGGGCCCAGATAAATGTTCACTTTATCGGGCTTGATTTTAGAAACCCGGGAAAATTTATTTCGTGATTTTTGGAGTCCGTTTAGTATTTCTTTTTATTTTTCTTCCGAATGGAATTATTTAAAAAAATGCGGAACCGACTATGGGCTGTACTCGGCCAGGACTCTGCCCGAGGCCCGAGCCGAGCCAGCCCACCACCGCCGCCCTAACCCTAGCCAGCCCCAGCCCCAGCCGCCGCCCGCCGCCGCCGCCGTCGCCCGCCGCCCGCCACCGCCGCCGCCGGAGTTGCACGCCGCCCGAGGTTCGCCGCCGCCTCGACTTCCATGCCGTTTAAAAAAAATTCTGTTCGTCGTTTTTCTTTTTTTCATCGGATTTTCCCGCGGTTATTTTCTGATCGCGATTTCTGATCCGATTTTCGTTTTAGTATAACTTTTCGCTCGTTTATCGGAATCAGGCGATTCAAGCGCCTGGAGTTTCGTCTCAAAACCCTCTTTCCGAATAACCAACTTAAACAAGTTTTTGCTACTGTAAAATTTGCCTTAGAACCAGATTACTAGAACGAAGTTGTTTTCTTTCGCCGTTTGATTTCTTTTGCTTCGTTCGATTTGATTCTTTTTGCAAACCAGGGTTCTTAAGTTGAACTTTCTGGTTAGATCTTCTATTTGAGTTTTACCTGTGCATTAGATGAGTACTTATTGTATGCTTGTTTGTTTGTCTGCGATAGAATACCCGAGTGCGCCACCTGTTACTTTGAATCTCTAGGTTTCGCGGATCATCAGCAAGGCAAGTAACACTTTGATCATACCTTTTCTACAACCCAGTTTTATTGCATTAGATCAATCCTCACACATTGCATGATTAGGATCTAATTAAATTGTGGGATGGGAAGCAGATGAGGTAGTACCTATTACCTGTTCATTATCAAACCTTTGGGAGTTACTACTACGTCTGCTTATTATGCCATGCTATGCTAGTAGACGTGGATTGGGTGAGTGATATCCATGACAGATGTGAGATTGTTAATTAATGGTTTATCTAAGGTGGCAACTTAAACACACATCTGGGTGGATTGAGGCACCTGGGTATTCCAGGACTTGCCTGTTTTTCTTTTGGACCGCCACCCAGGCTCAAAGGGATCATGAGATTATTCATACTAGAAACTTCCGTGTGCAGCCACAAGCCATTATGGGCTCTGGCATAGTTGACTAAGTTGTGAGAACTCTTACAGTGGTAGACTAGCAGATGTAGGGGAAAGTAGGTGTAACGGTCTACCCGATCGTAAGGTGCTAGCGCTTCTGAAAGACAATGTCTCGGTCATCCATTTCTCAAACACCATGTAGTGCGAGAAAAACAACGGAGGCGATCGAGTCTTGTGGGGAAAAGTGCGCAAACCTCTGCAGAGTGTAATAAACTAATCATGATTACCCGTGTCCCCGGTTATGGACATCTTGAGTATATAGTACCTGGATTATCATGTGAATCTCAACATGTTACTCTAAAGTTAATTTTGTTGGGTTTTAAAGATGTTATTTAATTGGGATTGAGAATGCTGTCAACCATTCTCAATGTTTAACAACCACCATGATAGTAATTAAATTTATTCCTTTGAAGTAGGGAAAAATTGGCTTTACGCAAAAACTGTAACCATAGAGCTTTCCACCAGCCAAATATGCATATAGTATAGGTGTTGCATTCCATTACTCTCTATGTGTTACCTTGCCAGCATATTCCATGTGCTGACCCGTTTTTGGGCTGCAACGTTAATGTTGCAGACTTTTCAGACGATGATTGAGGAGTTTTAGGTCATGGTCCTATACTCAGTGATGTCGTTGGAGTTGATGGACTCACCTATCTTCCAAGCATTCCGCTATTATCGTTATTAGATGGCCTTAAGCCATATTTATTATACTAAGTTCTCTTTTGAGACACTCGATGTAATAAGTGTGTGATTGCTACTCTGCTATAAATCCTCCGAGTACTGTGTGGTGTCAGGATTACTGATCCAGGGATGACACCGGAGCACAGAGATCAGACTGTTTGAGGTCTGGTCGCTACAGAGATGGTATCAGAGCACACACTGACTGTAGGACACGACCACTAAGCTAAAGACCTAGATCACTACTCACTCTCTCCTCTTCTAACTTCTCATCTTTTCTACTCTGTAGGATGGCGGATGCAAGGAACAAGTTCACCCAACCGGATGAAGATACACCCTTTGGACGCCACTTGAAGGAAGTCACTAGATACCTGAACATAGGAATACCAAGCTTCACGAGAACCTACAACGCCACTTTACCTGAAGAAGAGCGCTGGATGATTCAAGTTCAAGTTCCAGGAAGGACGTTCATGCCAGTCACTGAGCCCATAGAGTTTTCTTTTGATGCACCAACTTGGAGTCTAGGAAAGAGTATGGCAGCTCACATCGCCATGGGACGCATTGGAGAAGTCTACCGCAAGGATCTCAAGGATACTATCTACCAGATTTGTGGGCGCCGAGATGAACACTGGGAGATGATCAGCACCAGGAAAAGATAGATCAATTGCCGCTTTTATTCAGGAGTTAAATCAGCACATTCGACGACAGGAGAATCAGATGTGCGCCGACATGATAGGTCTGAAGAAGGCTAAGACCAGAATCAAGGAACTGGAGGAAGAACTCAAGGCTACATGTGAAGATTATGAAGAAGAAATTGAAGTATTGGTGGAGAAGAATGACGATCTGATCAAGAAGATTGGAATATTTATGGGAGGCCCGACACCAGTAGATGAAGACGAGGAACCCAAGGAGATTAGCCCGGAAGACTACATCATCATTAACGGCACCGACTCGGAACAAGATAGTAGCAATGATGACTATGTTGATGAAGCAGGAGCAGATATCATGGAGTCTACAACCGTAGAATATTTTTAGTATACCACCTCATCAGTAGTAGTAGTCCACCATGTAAATTTAGTAGTCCGAGCACTTTTGCGATAGTTAGATCGATTGTATGCCCTTGTTTGATTGATTGAAGTGAATTGTTTGCTTTTGCCTCATGTGCATATGGGTAGTGTTTTCTCTTTAGACCCCCTCTATTCTTATATCTCATCTTTTCTAAAACCCTCAGATGCCTCCGAGACGTGACCCCGGATTTGCCTTTCCGCCGGAGCTCACCCAGTTGATCCAGCAGCAGAACACCCTGATGCAGCTGCTAGTTCAGGATCAGAATCAGGGGAACAACAACAACCCACCACCACCACCACCTGTTGACCACTTAGCCCGTTTTCTTAGGCTGAATCCGCCGGTGTTTTCCAGTAGCACCGAGCCGATAGTAGCAGATGATTGGCTCCGCAAGACAGCTAGGGAGTTGACCACAGCAGGATGCACAGATACGAAGAAGGTGAAGTTTGCCGCACATCAGTTAGAAGGACCCGCAGCATCTTGGTGGGAGAATTTCACAGCCACCTTCCTAGTCGACACTGTCACATGGGACCAGTTTCAGCAGGCTTTTCGTACTGCCCATGTTTCAGCAGGAGCAATGGCCATGAAGAAGCGTGAGTCTCGTAACTTGCACCAAGGAGGATGGACAGTTGGCCAGTATGTGGAGGAGTTTAGTAAGCTAGCACGTTATGCCCCAGATGACGTTGCTACGGATGCAGCTAAGCAGGAGAAATTCCTGGAAGGATTGAATGATGAGTTGAGTATGCAGTTGATGGTAGCCACCTTCAACAACTATCAGGAGTTGGTAGATCGTGCTCTTATGATTGAAGGGAAGCAGCAGCAGATTGAGAACCACAAGAGGAAGTATGGATAAGGAAAGTATAGTTCAGGAGCTCAGCAGAAGCCACGTTTTACCCCTAAACCGGGAGGACATTTTCAGCATTCCCATGGAGTAGGTAGCTCGCACAATCACAATGGCACCAAGAATGGTAATGGGAATGGAGGAAGCAATGGCCATAACCGCAGCACCCCATCAACCCCAGCCAAGAAGGACTTGAGCCACGTCACTTGCTATAAGTGTTCGAAGCCAGGACATTACGCAAATGAATGTCCTGAAGGCCAAAATGGCAATGGAAGTTCTGGAAAGAAGCCGAACCCTTTTAACAGGGGACAGGTGAACCACGTTAATGTGGAGGAGGTTGAAGCCCAGCCCGATGCAGTAATAGGTAAGTTTTTGGTTAAGTCATTTACTGCACTCGTTCTTTTTTATACTAGTGCATCGCATTCATACATCTCAAGGGGATTTGTGGATAAGTATAACCTACCAACCCAAGCCCTTAGGTCACCCATGTTAGTAACCTCGCCAGGAGCAGAGTATGTGGCAAGTCTATGGTGTGATCGGTTACCATTAAGGATTGGTAACTATGTTTTTCCCTCAGACCTAATAGTATTGGAATCTCAAGGATTGGATGTGATATTAGGCATGGATTGGTTATCAAAGTATGAAGGGAATATTGAGTGCGCTAGTAAGTCAATTTTTCTTACCACACCAGAAGGGAGAAGGATCAAGTATGTATCCCGGCATGTGCCAAAGAGGACACAAGTCAATTCCTTATCAGGAGTTGTGCAGGAGGAAGTACCGGTGGTAAAGGATTTTCCTGATGTATTTCCCGAAGAGTTGCCAGGCATGCCACCGGATAGAGACATTGAGTTTTTGATTGAGCTTTTGCCAGGCACTGGGCCAATATCGAAGAGACCATATATGATGCCAGCAAAAGATTTGGTGGAAATTAAGAAGCAGATTAAGGAGTTACTGGATAAAGGTTACATTCGCCCAAGTTCTTCGCCTTGGGGATCACCAGTACTTCTAGTGGAGAAGAAGGATGGATCGTTAAGGATGATTACCGAGGATTGAACGAAGTAACAATCAAGAACAAGTACCCACTACCAATGATCAACGATCTGTTTGATCGATTGCAAGGAGCTAAAGTGTTTTCCAAGATCGATTTGAGATCAGGGTACCATCAGTTGAAGATTCGAGAGCAAGACATACCTAAGACAGCATTCACCACAAGATATGGACTATATGAGTATACCGTTATGTCATTTGGACTGACTAACACGCCTGCCTATTTTATGAACATGATGAACAAAGTGTTTATGGAGTTTTTGGATAAGTTCATCGTAGTGTTCATTGATGATATCCTGGTATATTCGAAGAATGAAGAGGAACATAAGGAGCATTTGCGTTTGGTACTTGGAAAGCTCAAAGAACATCAATTATATGCCAAGTTCAGCAAATGTGAGTTTTGGTTGAAGGAAGTAGGATTCCTCGGACACGTTATATCCGGAGAAGGTATAGCAGTGGATCCCGCTAAAGTTGAAACCGTGACCAAGTGGGAAGCCCCAACAACAGTTGGAGAGATCCGGAGTTTTCTTGGACTTGCAGGATACTACCGGAGGTTTATTGAAAAAATTTCAAAGATTTTGAAGCCTATGACGGAGTTTCTGAAGAAGGATACTAAGTTCAAATTGACTGAGGAGTGTGAGGCTAGTTTCCTGGAATTGAAGAACCGTTTGGTTACCTCACCAGTGTTGATTTTGCCAGATCAGACCAAGGATTATGAGGTGTATTGCGACGCTTCACGTCGAGGACTTAGAGCAGTGCTTATGCAGGAAGGGAGAGTTGTTTCATATGCCTCAAGACAACTAAAGCCCCATGAGTTAAATTATGCCACGCATGATTTGGAGTTAGCAGCCGTAGTGCATGCCTTGAAGACATGGAGACATTTCCTCATTGGAAACCATTGTGAGGTGTACACGGATCACAAGAGTTTGAAGTACATTTTCACACAGAAGGAGTTGAATCTCAGACAAAGGAGATGGTTGGAGCTCATCAAGGATTATGATATGAAATTGCATTATCATCCCGGGAAGGCTAATGTAGTAGCTGACGCATTGAGCCGTAAGAGTCATGTCAATACACTAATGACGGGAGAAATACCCAAGGAGTTAGCAGAAAATCTTCGTGAACTATGTGTGGAAATAGTTCCGAGAGGCTATGTAGCAGCGCTAGAAATTCAGTCAACCTTGATGGATAGAATCAGGGAAGCTCAGAAAACTGACAAAGAGATTGCCGCTATAAAGGAGAAACTGAGCAAAGGAAAAGCTAAAGGATTTCGGGAGGATGAGCACGACACCCTATGGTTTGAAGACCGTGTTTATGTACCCAATGACCCGGAGATCAGAAAGTTGATTCTGCAAGAGGCACATGATTCACCGTATTCGATTCACCCAGGAAATACCAAGATGTATTTGGATTTGAAGGATATTTTCTGGTGGACCGGAATGAAGAAGGATATTGCGGAGTATGTAGCAGTTTGTGACGTATGTCAGAGAGTAAAGGCAGAGCATCAGAAGCCAGCAGGATTGTTGCAACCATTGCCGATACCCAAATGGAAGTGGGATAAGTTAGGCATGGATTTTATCACGGGATTACCAAGGACTCGTTCAGGCTATGACTCGATTTGGGTTGTAGTCGATCGATTGATGAAGGTAGCACATTTCATCCCAGTAAAGACCACTTACACCAGTGCTAAGTTGGCAAAGATATACATGACCAGGATTGTATGTTTGCATGGAGTTCCGAGGAGCATCGTATCGGATAGAGGAACCCAGTTTACCTCAAAGTTCTGGAAGCAGTTGCATGAGACTTTGGGTACTAGGCTAGAATTTAGTACAGCTTTTCATCCGCAGACAGATGGACAGACCGAGAGAGTCAATCAGATTTTGGAGGATATGCTGAGAGCTTGTGCGCTAGATTATGGATCTAGTTGGGACGAAAATTTGCCATATGCAGACTTCTCTTACAATAATAGCTATCAGACCAGTTTGAAGATGGCACCTTTCGAAGCTTTGTACGGAAGGAGGTGCAGGACACCGTTGTCATGGGACGAAGTTGGAGACCGCCATTTGTTCGGACCAGATCTGATTAAGGAGTCTAAACAGAAGGTGAAGTTGATTCGCGATAGGCTCAAGGTAGCCCAGACCAGGCAGAAGAGCTACGCAGATGCTAAACGCAAGGAGACAGTTTACGAAGTTGGAGACAGAGCTTATCTTCGAGTATCCCCACTTCGAGGGATTAAGCGCTTTGGAGTTAAGGGGAAGTTAGCGCCACGATTTGTAGGGCCATATCGAGTTTTGGAGCGTATGGGAGAAGTGGCTTACAAGTTGGAATTGCCAGAAGGATTGACAGGAGTTCATGATGTGTTCCACGTTCCTCAGTTGAAGAAGTGTCACGCGGAGATGGCTGACATACCTTTGAGAGACACAGTGCCATTGGAAGCAATTCAGTTGGATAACAATTTGACCTATGAGGAGAAACCAGTCAAGATTCTCGAGTTTGCCAGCCGAGTTACTCGCAGCAAGGTTATCAAGTTTTGCAAAGTTCAGTGGAGCCACCACACGGAGGATGAAGCCACCTAGGAGCGAGAGGAAGATTTTCTCAAAGACCACCCTCACCTATTTTCTAGCCAACCTGAATCTCGAGGGCGAGATTCATCTTAAGGGGGGTAGGTTTGTAACATCCCAAATTTTCAATTTGGAATGTTATACATTAGGTCATCATGCATATCATGTTTTATTTTGCTTTTGGTTTTGATCCTAGAAAATCCTAAGCAACTTAAGGACCCACGGAGAGAGTTGGGGATTTCGTTATTTACATATTTGAGTTTTCTCAAATTATGTAAACAGGATCATTTGATTTTATTTATTTTATCATCAGTTATTTCTATTACAAAAATATGAGAGAGGGAATAAAATGACTTTCCCAAAATATAGAAATATTGAGGATTTAATAAAAAAATCAAATAAGTTTTATTTTGGAGTTTTTCGGTATTTTATTTGAATTTAGGAAAAATGTGCGTTTTTCAAAGTTGTAGTTTGGGCCCAGATAAATGTTCACTTTATCGGGCTTGATTTTAGAAACCCGGGAAAAGTTATTTCGTGATTTTTGGAGTCCGTTTAGTATTTCTTTTTATTTTTCTTCCGACCAGAATTATTTAAAAAAAACGCGGAACCGACTATGGGCCGTATTCGGCCAGGACTCCGCCTGGCCGGGGCATTTATAAGGCGCGCCCGAGGCCCAAGCCGAGCCAGCCCACCACCGCCGCCCTAACTCTAGCCAGCCCCAGCCCCAGCCGCCGCCCGCCGCCGCCGCCGCCGGAGTTGCACGCCGCCCGAGGTTCACCGCCGCCTCGACTTCCGTGCCGTTTAAAAAAAAAATTGTTCGTCATTTTTCTTTTTTTCATCGGATTTTCCCGCGGTTATTTTCTGATCGCGATTTCTGATCCGATTTTCGTTTTAGTATAACTTTTCGCTCGTTTATTGGAATCAGGCGATTCAAGCGCCTGGAGTTTCGTCTCAAAACCCTCTTTCCGAATAACCAACTTAAACAAGTTTTTGCTACTGTAAAATTTGCCTTAGAACCAGATTACTAGAACGAAGTTGTTTTCTTTCGCCGTTTGATTTCTTTTGCTTCGTTCGATTTGATTCTTTTTGCAAACCAGGGTTCTTAAGTTGAACTTTCTGGTTAGATCTTCTATTTGAGTTTTACCTGTGCATTAGATGAGTACTTATTGTATGCTTGTTTGTTTGTCTGCGATAGAATACCCGAGTGCGCCGCCTGTTACTTTGAATCTCTAGGTTTCGCGGATCATCAGCAAGGCAAGTAACACTTTGATCATACCTTTTCTACAACCCAGTTTTATTGCATTAGATCAATCCTCACACATTGCATGATTAGGATCTAATTAAATTGTGGGATGGGAAGCAGATGAGGTAGTACCTATTACCTGTTCATTATCAAACCTTTGGGAGTTACTTCTACGTTTGCTTATTATGCCATGCTATGCTAGTAGACGTGGATTGGGTGAGTGATATCCATGACAGATGTGAGATTGTTAATTAATGGTTTATCTAAGGTGGCAACTTAAACACACATCTGGGTGGATTGAGGCACCTGGGTATTCCAGGACTTGCCTGTTTTTCTTTTGGACCGCCACCCAGGCTCAACGGGATCATGAGATTATTCATACTAGAAACTTCCGTGTGCAGCCACAAGCCATTATGGGATCTGGCATAGTTGACTAAGTTGTGAGAACTCTTACAGTGGTAGACTAGCAGATGTAGGGTATGTAGGTGGTACGGTCTACCCGATCGTAAGGTGCTAGCGCTTCTGAAAGACTATGTCTCGGTCATCCGTTTCTCAAACACCATGTAGTGCGAGAAAACCAACGGAGGCGATCGAGTCTTGTGGGGAAAAGTGCGCAAACCTCTGCAGAGTGTAATAAACTAATCATGATTAGCCGTGTCCCCAGTTATGGACATCTTGAGTATCTAGTACCTGGATATCATGTGAATCTCAACATGTTACTCTAAAGTTAATTTTGTTGGGTTTTAAAGATGTTATTTAATTGGGATTGAGAATGCTGTCAACCATTCTCAATGTTTAGCAACCACCATGATAGTAATTAAATTTATTCCTTTGAAGTAGGGAAAAATTGGCTTTACGCAAAAACTGTAACCATAGAGCTTTCCACCAGCCAAATATGCATATAGTATAGTTGTTGCATTCCATTACTCTCTATGTGTTACCTTGCCAGCATATTCCATGTGCTGACCCGTTTTCGGGCTGCAACGTTAATGTTGCAGACTTTTCAGACGACGATTGAGGAGTTTGAGTTCGTGGTCCTATACTCAGTGATGTCGTTGGAGTTGATGGACTCACCTATCTTCCAAGCCTTCCGCTGTTATCGTTATTAGATGGCCTTAAGCCATATTTATTGTACTAAGTTCTCTTTTGAGACACTTGATGTAATAAGTGTGTGATTGCTACTCTGCTATAAATCCTCCGAGTATTGTGTGGTGTCAGCATTACTGATCCAGGGATGACACCAGAGCACAGAGATCAGACTGTTTGAGGTCTGGTCGCTACATTGTGTGTTCGTGCGTTGGATCGTTAGACTTGCTTTCATGGCTAGTTCCCTGATTACTGTGAGCACTCCCGGTAATGAATTCCTCAATTTTAAACAAAGGGAGGAAGAAAATTTAAATGATGCTTGGTATAGAATTTGCAATGCTCAAAGTAGATCTACTCGAAAACAATCTACTGTTGTTCTTCTCCGTAATTTTTATGTGGGAATTTCTCCTTTGAATAGATACGTTCTAGATACCTTTACCAGGGAGATTTCTTAGGGAGCCATACTTTTGACTCTTACAATGCCATGATAGATTTGCTAGGCCTCCCACCTCTTTTGATCAATGGAACTATTTTAACCTTGGAACATGTGATGCAAAGACTTGATATTATTGAGAATAAAATTGCTACTGTAGAGTTGATTGAAAAATTGGATAAAAATATTCATAATCATATTACTCAATATGGATCTAAAGTAGGAGTTACTTTAAAGAATCTTAGGGAAAAGGAACCCATAGTTAATGAACAGATAGATCAAGATTCTACTAGAATTGGCAAACTAGAAGATATTATTACCAACTTTGGTTCCGCCTTTTCCTCCGTTAAAACTACTCAAAATCTTCCTCCTACTAAGATTGCCAAGTTTACTTATGTTCCTAAGAATAAGGGTGAATCTTCTAGTCAAGAAAATGAAGATCTCAAATCAATTAGTGTTCACCCCAATTTTTTTGATATTATTAAGGAACCAATTGCCATGAATGAATTTCTTGATTTTTGCCGAAGAGTTTGATCATTAATAAAACCAGAGAATCCCCTAAGGATTATAAGTGTGTAATTGAATAATTGCATATCAAAGATGACAATACCTAGATCTATTCGTGTTTTTATGCCTAGGTAGGGGCATTAAACAATAGGCTTGTTGGGAGGCAGCCCAATTTTATTTTATTTTATTTCTTTGCTTTTTGGGTTCTGTTTTGCAATAAATAATTCATCTAACCTCTGGTTAGATGTAGTTTTGTGTTTTAATTAGTGTTTGTGCCAAGTAAGACCTTTAGGATAGCTTATGGTGATAATTGATTTGATCTTGCTGAAAAACAGAAACTTTTGTGCTCATGAAAAACAATTTTCATTCTTAATAGATGAGTGATAAAATACTGATTCTTTTGGAAGAAGATTAATAAACAAATTTTTGAGGCTGTCCTAATGTTTTAAAAAAATTGGAGTTACAGAAGTATTCGAGAGTTAGAGATTGCTACACATTGTTCTGTTTTTGACAGATTTTGTTTTGTATTTGTTGTTTGCTTATTTTGATGATTCTATGGGTAGTATCGGGGGGTATGAACCATGGATAAGTTGGAATAAAGTAGATATTACAACAATATAAATAAATAATGAGTTCACAACAGTGCCAAAAGTGGTGATTTATTTTCTTATACTAACAGAGCTTATGAGATTTTCTGTTGAGTTTTGTGTTGTGAAGTTTTCAAGTTTTGGGTAAGGATTTGATGGACTATGGAATAAGGAGTGGAAAGAGCCTAATATTGGGGATGCCCGAGGCACCCCAAGGTACTATTCAAGGACAACCAAGAGCCTAAGCTTGGAGATGCCCCGGAAGGCATCCCCTCTTTCGTCTTCGTCTATCGGCAACTTTACTTGAGGCTATATTTTTATTCACCACATGATATGTGTTTGGCTTGGAGCATCTTGTATGATCTGAGTCTTTGATTTTTGGTTTTCCATAATCATCCTTGTTGTACACACCTTTTGGGAGAGACACGCATGAATCGTGATTTATTAGAATACTTTATGTGCTTCGCTTATATCTTTTGAGCTAGGCAATTTTTTTCTAGTGCTTCACTTATATCTTTTTAGAGCACGGCGGTGGTTTTATTATCGAAATTATTGAACTCTCATACTTCACTTATATTATTTTGAGAGTCTTTAAAGCAGCATGGTAATTTGATTTGGTTAGAAATTTAGTCCTAATATGATAGGCATCCAAAAGGGATATAATAAAAACTTTCATATAAACTGCATTGAATACTATGAGAAGTTTCATTCCTTATGATTGTTTTGAGATATAAAGATGGTGATATTAGAGTCATGCTAGTGAGTAATTTTTAATTTGAGAAATACTTGTGTTAAAGTTTGTGATTCCCGTAGCATGCACGTATGGTGAACCATTATGTGATGAAGTCGGAGCATGATTTATTTATTGATTGTCTTCCTTATGAGTGACAGTCGGGGACGAGCGATGGTATTTTCCTACCAATCTATCCCCCTAGGAGAATGTGCATAGTACTTTGTTTCGATAACTAATAGAATTTTGCAATAAGCATGTGAGTTCTTTATGACTAATGTTGAGTCCATGGATTATACGCACTCTCACCCTTCCACCATTGCTAGCCTCTCTAGTACCGCGCAACTTTCGCCGATACCATACACCCACCATATACCTTCCTCAAAACAACCACCATACCTACCTATTATGGCATTTCCATAGCCATTCCGAGATATATTGGCATGCAAATTTCCACCGTTCCATTTATTATGACACGTTCCATCATTGTCATATTGCTTTGCATGATCATGTAGTTGACATCGTATTCGTGGAAAAACCACCATTCATAATTCTTTCATACATGTCACTCTTGATTCATTGCACATCCCGGTACACCGCTGGAGGCATTCATATACAGTCATATTTTGTTCTAAGTATCAAGTTGTAATTCTTGAGTTGTAAGTAAATAAAAGTGTGATGATCTTCACTATTACAGCACTGTCCCATGTGAGGAAATAATGATGGAGACTATGATTCCCCCACAAGTCGGGATGAGACTCCGGACGAAAAAAAGAGGCCAAAAAAATGTGGGAATATTTCATTATAGAACTTGGCTTGTATATTCCAATGATGGGCTTCCTCAAATTGCCCTAGGTCTTCGTGAGTAAGCAAGTTGGATGCACACCCACTTAGTTTCTTTTTGAGCTTTCATAAACTTATAGCTCTAGTGCATCCGTGGCATGGCAATCCCTACTCACTCACATTGATATCTATTGACGGGCATCTCCATAGCCCGTTGATATGCCTAGTTGATGTGAGACTATCTCCTTCTTTTTGTCTTCTCCACAACCACCTTCTATTCCACCTATAGTGCTATGTCCATGGCTCACGCTCATGCATTTCGTGAAAGTTGAAAAAGTTTGAGAACATCAAAATTAGGAAACAATTGCTTTTCTTGTCATCGGGGTTGTGCATGATTTGAATATTTTGTGTGATGAAGATGGAGCATAGCCAGACTATATGATTTTGTAGGGATAAGCTTTCTTTGGCCATGTTATTTTGAGAAGACATAATTGCCTTGTCAGTATGCTTGAAGTATTATTGTTTTTATGTCAATATTAAACTTTTGTTTTGAATCTTACAGATCTGAACATTCATGCTACAACAAAGAGAAGTACATGGACAAATTTGTTAGGTAGCATTCCACATCAATTTTTTTGTTTTTATCATTTACCTACTCGAGGACGGGCATGAATTAAGCTTGGGGATGCTTGATACGTCTCCAACGTATCTATAATTATTGATTGTTCCATGCAATCATATTATCTGTTTTGGATGTTTTATATGCATTAATATGCTATTTTATACTATTTTTCGGTCTAACCTATTTACCTAGAGCCCAGTGCCAGTTCATGTTTTCCCCTATTTTTGAGTTTCACAGAAAAGGAATACCAAATGGAGTCCAAATGGAATGAAACCTTCGCGATGATTTTTCTTGGACCAGAAGACATCCAGGAGACATGGAGATGAAGTCGGAGGAGCCACGAGGCGGCCACAAGGACGGAGGGCACGCCCCCACCCTTGTGGGCCCCCCGTGCACCTCCTGACCTAATTCTTTCGCCTATATATTCCCAAATATCCCCAAACCACCAGAGGAAAACACGAAAACACTTTTCCACCGCCGCAACCTTTTGTACCCATGAGATCCCATCTAGGGACCTTTTCCGGCACCCTGCCGAAGGGGGGTTCGATCACGGAGGGCTTCTACATCAACTCTATTTCCCTTCCGATGAAGCGTGAGTAGTTTACCATAGACCTAGTGGACCATAGCTAGTATCTAGATGGATTCTTCTCTCTCTTTGATTCTTAATACCATGTTCTCCTCGATGTTCTTGGAGATCTATTCGATGTAATACTTTTTTGCGGTGTGTTTGCCGAGACCCGATGAATTGTGGATTTATGATCAGCTTATCTATGAATATTATTTGAATCTTCTCTGAATTCTTTAATGCATGATTTGATATCTTTGTAATTCCCTTCGAACTATCGGTTTGGTTTGGCCAACTATATTGGTTTTTCTTGCAATGGGAGAAGTGCTTAGCTTTGGGTTCAATCTTGTGGTGTCCTTTCCCAGTGGCAGTAGGGGCAGCAATGCACGTATTGTATTGTTGCCATCGAGGATAAAAATATGGGGTTTTCATCATATTGCCTGAGTTAATTCCTCTACATCATGTCATCTTACTTAATGCTTTAATCTGTTCTTCATGATCTTAATACTCTAGATGCAGGCAGGAGTCGGTCGATGTATGGAGTAATAGTAGTAGATGCAGAATTGTTTCGGTCTACCTGACACGGACGTGATGCCTATATTCATGATCGTTGCCTTAGATATCGTCATAACTTTGTGCTTTTCTATCAATCGCTCGGCAGTAATTTGTTCACCCACCGTATTATTTGCTATCTTGAGAGAAGCCTCTTGTGAAACCTATGGCCCCCGGGTCTATTTTCCATCATATAAGTTTCTATTTTCCATCATACAAGTTTCCGATCTATAATATTAGTATCCAATCTACTACTTTGCAATCCTTTACTTTCCGATCTACAAACCAAAAATACAAAAAATATTTACTTTATTGTTTATCTATCTCTATCAGGTCTCTCTTGTGCAAGTAACTGTGAAGGGATTGACAACACCTTTATCGCGTTGGGTGCAAGTTGTTTGATTGTTTGTGCAGCTATTCAGTTATTTGTGCGTTGTCTCCTACTAGATTGATACCTTGGTTCTCAAACTGAGGGAAATACTTATCTCTAGTTTGCTGCATCGCCCTTTCCTCTTCAAGGGAAAAACCATCGCAAGCTCAAGAAGTACCAGAAGTGGCTATGTTAAGTGAACTCGGTGGTGTCGGATAGAAGATTTCGGTGGGGCTGAGTTTGACTTTAGGTTTTGGACATATTTGGAAATGAGAAAGTGGCTGAGGGCTTTGGAGCAATATCACTAAGCATTTTGAGCAATGAGACCATTAAGCAACACCTCATCCCCTTTTAATAGTATTGGCTTTCCTATGGACTCAATGTGATCTTGGATCACTAAAATATAAATGAAGAGTCTTGAGATTTTGCCAATATGTGTCCTTAGCATTTTGAGGGGTCCACATCTCAAGTCCATGCCATGCCATTCATTGAACTTTCTAAAATATTAGACTTGAATGGATATTAGTTTAATGAGCTATATGTTGTTATGACACTGGTATGTGTCGGTGCTATACAAACGGTTTTTAACCCCTTTCCACGACGACATTTGGAACCGTCGCCTAGTGAGTGTGGGCGATAGGGGGGTCCTTCCCACATGACCCAGAAACCGTCGAGGATAGGGAGCCAAGATGCATATACAATACTCCTACTCGTTTGTGCTTCCATTGCCATCTCAATCGGTATTCTGTGGTGCTACGTTTATGATGCGTGGCCCATCACAAACGATTCACTATTATAGAATGTGTATGATAAGCAAACAATCACACACATTCGCTTTTCCCAAACCGTATGCGATAAGTAATTAAGAAGATTAGCTAATCGTCGTACGAGTGTTGGACAGGATTACGAAACATCAGACCGTTGTAACATCATCGTACACGACAACTATCGCACACGCAATAGCTTAGACACTTGAGTTTTCTCGAATATTTACTTGGGGTGCCTTGGGCATCCCCAAGCTTGAGATCTTGCTCTCCTCCTTCTCCTCATACCGAGAGCTCCTCGATCTTTGATCACTTCATCCACACAAAATTCAACAGAAAGCTCGGTAAGATCCGTTAGTATAATAAAGCAAATCACTACTCTAAGTACTGTTGCAAACCAATTCATATTTTGTTTTTGCATTGTAGCTACTGTAATATAACTTTTCCATGGCTTATACCACCGATAAAAATCGACAGTTTCATCAAAACAAGCAAACAATGCATCAAAAACAGAATATGTCTTAAACAGGATAGTCTGTAGCAATTTGAACATCTACCATACTTCTGGTACTCCAAAAATTCTGAAACATTAGAACAAAATAAAAAAATAGCAATACTGTGCAAAAAGTTTCAGAAACTTTTGAAGTTCCAGTAAAAAATGAAAATGCATGCACTATAGCTGAAGTTTCTGTTTTTGCACCGCACATACCAACAAGCAATCTACTCATCCTAAAGGCAAATCTTGGCACAATAATTTTGCAATACAAAGGATTTGTACAAGGGGATAATTATTTTTGTGAGAATCTTCATGAAAAATTCTACATACTTTCCATGAGCATGAAGACAAGTGTTCAAGGTCGACCCGCACTTCTCCAATGCATCACCTTTCAATCGCTTCTCTTTTTGAAAAAAATAGGTTCCCCTCTATATTTTTTGTTTTTAAAATTTATAAAAGCCACTGGTAAGCGTCGGTGTTACACAAATGGTTTTTAACCCCTTTCCGTGATAGCATTTGGAACTGTCGCCAAGTGAGTGTGGGCGATAGGGGGTCCTTCCCACACGACCCAGAAACCGTCGGGGATAGGGAGCCAAGATGCATATACAGTACTCCTACTCGTTTGTGCTCGCATTGCCATCACAGTCGGTATTCTGTGGTGCTACATTTATGATGTGCGACCCATCACAAACGATTCACTATTATAGAACGTGTATGATAAGCATACAATCACACACATTCGCTTGTCCCAAACCATATGCAATAACTAATTAAGAAGATTAACTAATCGTCGTACGAGTGTCGGATAGGATTAGGAAATGTCAGACCGTCGTAACATCATTGTACACGACAACTATCGCACACGCTATTCTGTGGTGCAACGTTTATGATGCATACTTCATTAGAAACAGTTCATGGTTGCGAATCATGTACAATAAGGCAACTATCACAAACATTTAGTTTGCCCGCACCGTTTGTGATATTGTCTGACGTCGCACACGCTTTGCAAATGGCAACTGCGTGCATTCTTGCACATGTTTCCTCTCTGTGAACCATGTCGGATTATGGTGTATATCGCAAACGTTTGTGTTTTACCAACCGTGGGTGTCGTAACGATCTGGAGAGCATAATTGCACTATAGTTTAATTGCTGCTATTTCAAATTGTACTGGATTTGAATTTGAATTTGAATGTATGCTATAGCTTTATTCATATCTAGCAGGTTCAAACAACCAATGCTTTATTCGATTCATAGGTACATATGTTCAAGAATTACATAAGAACCAAATAAAGAATGATGAACCATAGTTGTATACTTGTACTATTAAATACGGTAAAGAAAGAGGCGAAATACATTTTGATTGCTGAACAAGGTGAAGCGGAATGCCCATATTGTGCCCCCCTCCATGCAGAAGGCATGCACAACTCTAGTCCAACCCCTTGTGATGGTCGACCGCCCATCCTTCACGGTCTTCATGAAACATCTAGATAATCATCATGTTCTGGTAGAAATACTTTAACCTTTGCATGCCCACCAATCATGTAGTTTGAGAGGTAATCTTGAGTAAACTGCTTTGGGAACCACTACAAAGGAAAAAGATTCAGACATTGTCATCTAACACAACTCATTATGTGCAGTAAAAAGAAGGCTGCAGAGTTCTTACTTACCATCATGCAGTTCATTGTTGTCTTGGATAAAGTGCAAACAAATAGTTTAATTGTCATCTTTCGACCCATTTTACTAACAATCTTTATCAGCTTGCTCACTTGATGTTGGTTCATCGATATCTCATTGCCCCATACGTAGAAAGGGTCGAAGCGCGGATCTTTACCAATGACATATGTACCTAAAAGAACCAAGTTAATATTAGAAGCTAAACAGCGATTGCACAATGATGTAGTACAACACTCTTTTATAATATCTTATAACATCCAATATACTCACATATTAGGTGAATTAACATCTTATATTATGGGCTGGAAGGAGTTTATTGCATTCTTACAAATTATCGGCTGATTAACTGTTGTTGTATCCATGGGTTAGAGTTAGTTTGAGCTAGTTCGGGCTCAAATAGCCCTAAAGTATATCCAAACATGATGGCTAGTTTGAGCTAGTTGCATCTAACCCACCCAAAAAAACTATCCAGCCCAAGAGGTGCTAATTGGAGCTAGTTCTCCTAGTGCATTTATTGTCAATCTAATCCTGTCATCCAAACACCTCTTTGGATGGAGTTAGTTCAGGGTTAGTCATGAGCTAGAAACTAACTCTAACCTCTAGCAAAGTTGAGTATCCAAACAGGGTTGTGTTGTTGTTGTTGTTGCTGCTGCTCTTCTACATATATCTAGACATCATCAGAACATTAAGATTACACTCTTCCTTGTTGCTATGTAGCCTAGGATTGCATATTTAGACATTAAGTGCAGTGCATGTTGCTATGTAGCCTCAGATATATTACATATGGCCCTAGTTAGCCTAACGATAAATGGGTTATAGATATATTCAGTTAGAAGTACGGTTCACCAAGTCCCTTATCAGCCCCGGGCCTATATGGTACCAGCTACCGATATCCTGAACAGTGAGTATATATAAGCCATGGGATGAAACTAACCTCGATGGAAAATAGCAGTCGTTCCCAAAATTGTCCTGTGTAGGTACATCGAGAGGCATGTTAAGCACAACAGGCTAAACATCAACCAAAATTATCCATGGCAAACAAAATAATCTCCAAAAGATAGCTTCAGTGTGCATGTTTAAGCACGCTAGTAAAGCAAAACAAGTGGAAAGGTGTGTTAACTACAACAGGCCTAACATTTAACAACAAGCAAACATAGTCATTCAAACTGGTATTGTGCCGGTTTAAGTACACTGGTTATTGCTAAATAAAAATGGAAAGGCGTGTTAACTACAAGATGCAGCAACCAAATGTAGTCATTCATAGTGGTATTGTTGAAACTGGTATTGATGAAATTGAACTGCACAGTTCATACTTGCACATATAGAACATCACATTGTGAATAACTGGAATAAACAAGGCATACTACGAACAACCAAACATAGCATTTTAAACTGGACATATGCTAACTACAAACAATCAACAATTAAAAAACTTTAAAAGAGGCATATGCTAGCTATAACAGGCTTAACAACAAGCAAATAGATGCATTCCTATCGGTATGTTTAAAACTGGATTGATGAAATGTACTGCACAATAAGTAATTGCACATATAGAGCATCACATTGTGAACAACTGAAATAAACAAGGCATACTGCAAACAACCAAATATAGCAATTAAAACTGGACATGTTCTCACTACACTACAAAAGGGACTCGACAAAACAAATCATGGGTTCCCCCTGTGAAGAGGCACGGCAAAACAAATCATGGGTTTCCTCACTTGTCACAGATGGGCTCGTTCCTGTGGGAAGAGCACGGACCCTGGAGACGCTCCATGTTGTCGCAGATGGGCTCCTTCCCCTTGGAAGATCACGGCTGTAGGGTGCCCTCCGTGATGTCATAGACGGGCTCTTTCCACTTGGAAGAGCAGATGGGCCCTTTCCCCTTGGACCGCGATATACCTCTTTTGGGCCAGTCACTCCTCGAGCTCCACGGGAAGCGTAGCCGGGCTTAGACTGCGACGCTCTGGAGTGGGGGATGGGGACGGGGATGGGGATCTCTGGGAAAGGGGGCCTCGATATGGAGATCGGTGGGTAAGCTGCACGGGCAAACTGGCAGATGTTGATAATGGAGGCCTTGTGGCAGCGGCGGCGAGCTTGCTAGGGTTTCGAGCGAGGGAGGGTGTGTGTGTGTGTGTGTGCATGCGCGCGCGCCTAAGGAGGTTTTGGTGTGTGTGTGTGTGTGGAGGGTGGCGGGGGTGTGTTTGAGGAAATGACGCGGCTACTGAAAATTTTACTACGCGGGAGTCAAGCGCGGGAGTGAAATGCCGGGGTTATTGAAAATTTGGATGATGGTGCATCGCACACGGTCCAGAGATATCAATCGTGTGTTATGAAACAGAAAAACCCTCGAGGCGGGCAGATATTTTCGAGGGACGCAAGTGGGATTGGGAACAAGAAACATCACACACGGTCGAAACATAATAACCGTGTGTTATCAAACAGAAAAATCTGCAGGCGGGTAGATAGTTTTGAGAGGGGAAGCCTCGTGGAGCCCAATGTACTATGCGGATGTGCGTGACAGGGGCACCAGCGTGGCACATGGTTAGTGTGAGTGAACCATGCCTGTTGCGTCATCCGAATTGTCTAATGCTCATAAATTTGGAGAAAAATGACACGGGAGAGGGTAAGAACACGAACACATTTGCATGTGGACCAAATTTATGTATGAAAAGGGTGGTTTGATGTTCAAATACCAAATGCAACTTCAATGTGTCACCTATCTCGTAACGCGCACGGTATTGCTTGCCCCCCTCGTGTCAGCACGAAGGGAATCCTAAGCTATAAATGCATGCCCCCCAACCGAGGTTCACTTAGCAAAGTGCGAAGTAGAAGCCCCCCCCCCCATACACACACTTTGAGTCAGCGGGCCAGAGAGGCACCTCACCAAGATGGATCATAAAATGGACCAAGAATAATCCACCTTGGTCGTACAACCTCTCTCTTGTTGTTGGTCAAAGTGATGGTCGTCCATGCGACCCCGGAGATGGGCTAGCTCGCCAATAATCACGCAAGTAGCTAGTCCCCGAAGACAACCACTGCATGCATGTGGCCCAAACATATGTGTGGATAGGTGTGTTTTGAATACACAATGGAACAACTTTGATGTGGCATCGTGCTTCCGAACCAGAAATCCCCACACTGAGTGAGGGTTAGGTTGATGATGCATATGTATGTCACACCATAGTTCAAGCCGATGACGAGGATTCATGCATGCAAGCGTGCATAGTATGCGCTCAACCTTAATTAGGTCTGAACCTCACCATGACCTATACTACGATAACACGAACCAAAGGAAGAATCTGTCATGGTAACCTATCTTGTTATTGGTCAAGGTGATCATGGATGTCCACGCGGGCCCATGAATATATAGGCTTGTCGTCGATAACCACGTGAGGGAGTGTACCGTTCGAAGACAACCACTACATGCATATGTATGGAGGTGATGCATGCATGCATGTTTGAATACCATTTCACAACATTGATATGGCGCGTGCGTCAAAAATCGTACAGTCCCCACACAGAGCAGATCAGTTCATGACGTGTCGCTATACTAGCCACTTCGACTCGATGGGAGAGATTCATGTGATGAAGTGCTCAAACTGTATCATGTCATCCCAGAGCATGACCTATATATATACCGTCTTACAAACAAAAAAATAATCCCCTCCTAAGTCAAATTAACCTCTCTCGTTGTTAGGAAAAAAGTAGTGATCGACCAAGCGGGCCCACAGATGGAAAGCATCGATATCGCTGACAACCGCTTAAGTGGGTGCGAGAGGACAACCACCATCTCTTTGCATGTGGGCCAAACATATGTTGAATACCCAAAATGCACAACTTTTATGTGCCACATGCCTCAAAACTGTAAAGTCCCCACATAGAGCGAGGTTCATGAAGCGTACTACATATGATGGTCCCCTTCCCCCTCTTCGACACATATTATATGCTCCTACCGTAATACAACCCAAAAAGAATCCTCCTCGATGGTGAAATTAATTAACCTCTCCCGATGTAGATCAAAGTGATGTATGCATCGACGATGGCCTCGTGGGCCCACAGATGGAAGCGTCACACGTGAGTGTCCTAGCTAGAATAACCACTGCATGAATGCATGTGTCCCAAAGAGGTGTTGTGTGATGTTTGAATAGCCAATTTCACAACTTTGATGTGGCATGTGCCTCGAAAACCGAAAAGTCCCGACACTGAGTGAGGTGTACTTGTTCACGGACGTGTACATATAGTATATATGCTAGTCCCCTCCCACCTCTTCGACGCGTACTATATATATACTCTCACCATAACACAAACAAAAAAGATTCTACCTTGCTAGTCAAATTAACCTCACTGTCGGATGTTCGTCAAAGTGATGGACGATGACCTCGCGGGCCCACAGAAAGCATCACACGTGAGTATCGAGTGTTGTGTAGGACAACCATCAACTGCATGTGGCTAAAACATGTATGTACGAAAGGGTTGTGTAATGTTTCAGATAACGAATTCATGATTCTAATGTGGCACCTACCTGACAAAACGGCCAACCCACATGGTGGCTCACAACTCGTAGTGTACTGCGCGCCACCCACCACCCCCAGATGCACACACTCACACACACACCGCGAATCCACTGCAACTACGATGCATGTTAAATTATCCCGCGGTGAACATATGTTACCAAAAGGAGGGACGTTTTAATTTCGAAAAAACAGAGATCATTAAGACGTTTTAGTACATTGATTGATTTTCTAGGGGCATAAATTTGAGCTACATGCACACATGACAGTGCACCTAAATGGATTGCAAAAACACATGTCTCTCACTGGGTGCATGTTTACTCCCCGTGCAAGAAATTTTAAACATCGAGAATCTTGATTTTTAAATTCTAGTACATCCAAAACTTATTTGAAGTTCATGAAACTTATCGTGTTGTCATATGCACACAAATACAAAGTGGCATTGTCCTTTTTTCTCAAATTTGAAAAGTTTTGATGTAATCTTTATCTTCTTACAAACGGTAGATTATTAATAATTGTGAACCAATATCCCAAACGGATTATTTATTCGAACCATGAGTGTTAGACCAACAATGGATACGAGCCATGCTTCGGTTAAGAAATAAAGCGGCAGCATTAATCATCCAAATAGAAAAACAATATACGTGTCGCCACTGTAACACCCACGATGCGTCTATATCTCCCACGTGTCGAGGCACGACTTAGAGGCATAACCGCATGGTGGTTTAGTCGCAAGTGAGGTGATCTTCACACAATCCCATGTACTAAATAAGAAAGGGATAAAGAGTTGGCTTACAATCGCCACTTCACACAAATAACAGGTTAAATATACATCATCCAGCATACAATCAAGGTCCGACTATGGAACCAAAATAAAAGAAGACAACCCCAAATTCTAGATCCCGGGTCGTCCCAACTGGGCACCACTACTGATCATTCGGAAAGACACAAAACAACAACCAAGATCTTCATCAAGCTCCCACTCGAGCTCGGTTGCGTCACCTGCACTGGTATCATCGGGACCTGCAACTGTTTGCAAGTATCTGTGAGTCACGAGGACTCAGCAATCTCACACCCGCGAGATCAAGACTATTTAAGCTTATGGGTAGGATAAGCTAATGAGGTGGAGTTGCAGCAAGCACTAAGCAAATATGGTGGCTAACATACGCAAATAAGAGCAAGAAGAGAAGCAACGCAACGGTCGTGAAGCTAGAAGTGATCAAGAAGTGATCCTGAAACTACTTATGTTCAACCATAACACAAGAAACCGTGTTCACTTCCCGGACTCCACCGAAAAGAGACCATCACGGCTACACACGCGGTTGATGCATTTTAGTTAAGTCAAGTGTCAAGTTATCTACAACCAGATATTAACAATTTCCCATCTGCCACATAACCGTGGGCATGGCTCTCGAAAGTTTATACCCTGCAGGGGTGTCCCAACTTAGCCCATCACAAGCTCTCACGGCCAACGAAGGATATTCCTTCTCCCGAAAAGATCCGATCAGTCTCGGAATCCCGGTTACAAGACATTTTGACAATGGTAAAACAAGACCGGCAAAGCCGCCCGGTGTGCCGACAAATACCGATAGGAGTCGCATGTATCTCATTCTCAGGGCACACCGGATTGGCAAGATGTCGGGTTGGCATAGACCCTGGTTGCCCAGGGGGCGTCGGACATCGCCCAGTTTGGACCAACACTCAGAGGAGCACTGGCCCGGGGGGGTTAAAATAAAGATGACCCTCGGGCTCCGGAAACCCAAGGGAAAAAGGCTTAGGTTGTTAGGCAAATGTAAAACCAAGGTTGGGCCTTGCTGGAGGAGTTTTATTCAAAGCGAACTATCAAGGGGTTCCCATAACACCCAACCACGTAAGGAACGCAAAATCAAGGAACATAACACCGGTATGACGGAAACTAGGGCGGCAAGAGTGCAACAAAACACCAGGCATAAGGCCGAGCCTTCCACCCTTTACCAAGTATATAGATGCATTAATTAAATAAGATATATTTTGATATCCCAACATATCCATGTTCCAACATGGAACAAACTTCAAATTCACCTGCAACTAACAACGCTATAAGAGGGGCTGAGCAAAAGAAGTGACATAGCCAAACAACGGTTTGCTAGGATGGTGGGTTAGAGGATGGACATGGCAATATGGGAGGCATGATATAACAAGTGGTAGGTAGCGCCACATAGCGATAGAGCGAACAACTAGCAAGCAAAGATAGAAGTGATTTTGAGGGTATGGTCATCTTGCCTGAGATCCCGCAAGGAAGAAGAACGAGTCCATGAAGAAGACAAATGGACGTAGTCGAATGAATCCTCACAAGCGCGACGTTACCGGAACTAACAAGAAGAAGCAACACCGGAAAGAAGCAAACAACATGGTAAACAACCATCACTTAAACATGGCATGATGCACAATCAAGTATGATGCATGTCAGGTTTAAAGAGTCATGGCATGGCAAAGTGCAACAAACAACACTACAAGTTAAGTGGAGCTCAATATGCAACGAGTTGCATATTGACGAAACACCACAACAATTATTTTGTTCTCTCCCATTTAAGTACTCAACAATATTAAATGTTGGTTAGCATGGCAAGGGGTGAAGCATAATAAAACTACTTATCTAGGCAAGTTTAAATGAGGCCGAAACAACAAGCAACAAGTCCGGAAAAATCCTCATATGCATATTATGAATTTGGTACTGTTCTTCCCTAAGCCATATTTTAGAGTTGTTAAACATGCAAGATGAGTGCACCATGTTAAACTAGGCATTATTCGACCCCATTTACATATAAAGTTTATTAGATTTGGAGCTACGTTTATTTATTTATTTATGAAATAAAGCATTTTAGCATGCCATTTAAGAAAATTAAAGCAAACATCATTTTAACATTTCAAACATGGATGAAAGTGGCATACTATGAAACTAGATGAAATTCTAGTCATTTTTCATATATAAAGTTTTTACATATGATGAACGATGATGAGTTTTAATATGCATGATGACTAGGGGGTTTTCTGCAAAACAGGCCCTCTCTGGATAATTCAAAAATTTGCCCTGGCTGGAAAAAAACATCACAGGCTGAAACTGGCAGGCCCGATAGGAACATGGGAACTAGAGGGGCTTCTCACCCATGGGCTCGGCCCAGTTGGAAGCAGAGGAGGCCGGCTGAGGCAGCGGATGGGCCGGCCTGCCTGTGGCCCACGCGGGCGTTGGATCTGGGCCGCGGGGATGCAGCCCACGCGGACGCAGTCAATGCGAGCGGGAAATGACGGAGGCCGGGTGCGGCCATGGCGACGGCGAGACCTCCGGCGCGGTGGCGTCGCGGGGAACCACCGGATCTGATGAGGAGGTGGCTGGGATGAGCAGCTCCGGTCGCCGGGGCAGCGGATCCGGCCGGGGCGGCGGCGGAGGTGAAAAGAGGCGGCGAGGGTCGGCACGACGGCGAATAGACGAGGTCGCCGACGGAGAGGCGCTAGGCGGCGAAGGCAGGCGCGCGCGAGGAAACTCCGGCGGGGAGGCGGCGGAGCGGGAGGACGCAGGCGGCGCTAGAGAGGCGTGGCGCTACTGGCGGCGGAGTCCCGATGCAGCGAGATCGAGGCGAGAGGCGCACGGGTGCAAGGCGAGCGCTCTTGCGCCGCGGGCGGCGGCGCGGTTCCCGCCCGGGCGGGCTCCAGATGAGCCCGGCGGGCCTGCGGCGCGATTGGAGGCTTGAGGGCGACGTGGCAAGCAGGGAGAGGTCGAGGGCGAGGCTGGCGGGGGCGCTGGCCTGCGGGGAGGCGACAAGTGGCGGCGTAGCAGCGGCTGGACGTGGATTTCGAGGTGGCAGCGCCTGATCCCGGGAAGGAGGGCTAGGGGGTTAGGGTTAGACTAGGAATGCCCAAAATGGACTAGGGGTTGTTTAAATAGGAAAAGGAGGGCTAGAGGAGGGGGTTTTCATCTGTTTTCGGACCGTTCGATCATCATCGGATGGCTCCAGACAGAGGGGGGAACTAGGTGGGTTGTGTAGGATGGTGTGGGCTAAGAGGAGAGAAAAGAGGGCAGCCCGGCAACCATTTCCGGAGACCGAAAACGTTCGACGTTTTGACCGACTATAATGCCGCTATAGTTAACTGTTGGGGCGTCAAATGGACTCCGAATGCGACGAAACTTGGCAGGCGACCTACTGACAACATAACAACACCGCATGCGAACTTTCAACCCATTCTAAGAACATTTTCTAGCCACTTATAAAATAATATTTCGGACGTACCGCAAGCGCGTGCAAGTGTGTCTGGGCTCAGAACGGGCAAGGGAAGGAATAGGGAGACCCGGACGGATGCAAGTTTTGAAAACATGATGATGTAATGCACATGATGACATGGCAAGATGCAACATGCAAGCGAATGACATGGCAATGACGGCGCATAACTGGAAGACACCTGGCGCAATGGTCTCGGGGCGTCACAACACTCCACCACTACAAGAGGATCTCGTCCCAAGATCTAGGATGGCACCGGAGGGGAACGGAAGAGGAAGAGAAGAGGTAAAACTAAGTTGCTTCCTTGACAAATGAGTGAGACCAAAGAACCTTGCTTTGTTGAGAAAATTGAAAGAAAGAATACAAAAACGATGAACAAAGTTGAAAACACTCTGTTAGAAAAGAGGAACAAGGAACATTACGGGAACCTTGTGGGTTGAAAGACATAAGAAAAGGGTTGCAATGGACAAGAAATACATGCAAGCACTCCGGTAGAAACGAGATGTACAAGGAACAATAAAGGTCAATTACGACAACACTCCGGTTAAAACAAGATAGAGAGGGAAAAAGAATGATATAATCTGGGCAGCACTCTGATTGTAAACGGCAGTATTTGAACATGATTTGACAAGATGAGAGGATACTAGATGAAATCAGCAACACACTGCCTCCGGAACTATTGAAAGAATGTCACAATGGGTAAGAAAGATTTCAGATAGTACTCCGGTTGAGAAGGGAGGCAAAACTTGACGGCATGGGAAGAACTTGAAAAGAGGGCACGACACTCCGGTTGGAAATGGATAAGAACACGGTCCTCACAACCCGAGATGATGAGTGAAGATAGCAACATCACAATGCCTCCAGAACAAAAGAATATAAGCTAGATCATTGTAATAAAAGAATGGAGATGAAAATGCCAACTTCTGCCACAAATGAGCTTGGAAGGCACCCTTACAAGAAGTTTATAACGGAGTTGTTGGAAAAACCAACAAAAAATGGATAAGCTTGTGGTGGGCTTTATGGAAAACATCTCAAAACTATGAGGTGAAATTCTTCCACTAACGGAAACAATAGATTGGATTGATATCAACAAGGAGACGAGAAACTTATTTCACCGGGAGGATTAATGAAGAACTTGGGTCATTTATGAGCACCATAGATAGCAACAATCCTTAGGGAAGGCTTTAGGTGAAATATAAACCAAGGTAATTCCAATAAAGAGATTGATGGGTTACAAAGGCTCTCATGAACGAATTGAAAATGATGCGTTTAAAATATGTCATTCCTGAAATTATGAATCATGAAACACAAAGAAATTGTCAAAAGTGACATAACGCCATCTCAAAAGATAAGGTAGAAAGAATTGCACTACAAAATGCAAGATGAAGAATACTTGAACTCCTCAAAATAAGATATGTGTTGAGAAACATGTTAAATTTTGTGTATAGCTTGGCGGATCATAACTCCGAGAGAAACCTTGAAGAGCAATTGAAGAATGGAATGAATCCTTGACGAACCACCATGTAGAACCTCCATGAAGAACTCCGGTAATAAAAGGAAGATAAAAAAGAAAGAGAAGTTCAAAATACAAGGTGAAGCCTTGCGATGATTTAGATGGAGCTTCGCGATGATATAACTGAGAAAACTTGGAACTCCGAAAAGAAAGATGAACAACTTAGCACCAACAAATTGATATCATGAATGAACTCCGGAAGAAAAGAATTGAATCATGCCAAAGAAAACAAGAATAAGATTTACTGTATGTTTATCCTTCATCAACTTGACTTGATGATAAGCAATGGATTTGGCATACTACTTATTCTCGTAAAAAGCATTAAGATAGATATAGCGTAAACTTGAGAAGGTATTGATGGAACCAACAGTGGGATTTGAAAGCAGCGAATGAATTGATACGATAACAACGGAAGAGGAATGTTGAACGAACCACCGTAAGAATTGAAAACGAATGAAGAAAAGATAGCAAAACACCGGGAAGAATTAGAAAATGAACGAAGATACTTGAGAGAATTTAGATACAAGAGAACGAAGATATCATGAACTGATTAGAGGATATTTGAGCGATGCACCGGTAAGATTTGGAGAACGAGAGCTGAAAGCTGAGAATGAGTAATATTTGAAAAGATGGCCTTCGGAGGAAAGAAATGGAAACAACTCATGAAATTCTCCGGATGAGTGAAAAGAATTCTCACAATCGAAAACAATTATGAGAGGATGGCATCAAGCTAGAATCACAAATCTTTGAGAGAATGGATAAGATTTGGAGGAAAACTCTTCTTTGGTCTTCAAACTCCGAGAATGACAATGAGAAACACCATCAAGAATTGTTTAGACACTCTGGGAGAATCAAAAGTGAAGAGGTTGAGCCTACGATGAAAAGAATTTGAAAGATCTTGGAGAAAGACATTTAACTGATGATGATTCATTCTTACGTCAAACTTTGAAATGAATTTGAGAATAGCTCCGGAAAAAATAGAAGAGTTAGGTAAGATCCTGGGAAAAGACCTGTGGGTTAGGGCCCACTCAAGAAAAGCACCATTGAAATGATTTAAAAGAGAGATTTCACCAGTTGAATTAAATGTCTTGAATGAGATAACATCCTCGAAATAGCTTGAACGAATGCAGAGTGGAAACACGAATCTTCGAGATATCTTCAGCACTCTGGAACAATTGAATAGCAAGCGGGGAATGATTATGAGGTGCACCGGCATGGGAAAAGCATTTGAAACGAGGAAAAGGATATGATCAACAAAGCTTGAATTGAATCCACCAGAGAATAAAAGAGAACGAAGAATGATGAACTTGAAGCTCCATTAGTATCTTCCTGAGAATTGCTGGATAAGAACATTGAAGGAAAAGAAAGAAGAGACTTCACATCAA
This sequence comes from Triticum urartu, assembly GCF_003073215.2. Taxonomy (NCBI): domain Eukaryota; kingdom Viridiplantae; phylum Streptophyta; class Magnoliopsida; order Poales; family Poaceae; genus Triticum; species Triticum urartu. The sequence continues at coordinate 419,264,364 of NC_053028.1, forward strand.
TAAGATGGATACTTGACTAAGAAGTCTGAGTCCTTGAAGAAAAAGAAATGGTGGGAGGGCGGGAAAACAAAGGCAACTTGGGGCAAATGGAATGGATACCGTTGAGAAAAAGCTTAGAATTGATCTTGCAAACGTTGGAATGATCAGATGCACTTGAAGAGAAGCATGCCGGTTGGAAAAGAGTTGACATGATAACCTCAGTGATAAAGAAGGATTAGTACTCCCATAGAAATATGAGAATACCCTTTAGAAAAGGTATGGAATCACACTTGACATTGAAGCAACTCGAATACCACAAACCAAAACAAAAAAAACAAAGGATTGGCTTAGAAAATAAGCCGGAACAAACATATGATAGACCCCATATCATATCATGTGTTTGTCAAAAAGATATCCTACGAGATACTTGAATTCCCACTTATAAACTCCCGAAACTTTCTGGTTATACAATCAGGTGTTGGGGATACAGGGGAAGCAATATATCTCACCCAAACTAACAATCCCTACATCCAGTTGTATCCATCCTTCAACATATAACCAAGAAACCTTCGGAAATCGTGTACCTCAACCTTCGAAAAGCATATGTTATACGAGTTATGGCAATACTCCCGAACTCCCGCCCAGTACTGGGTGGCGTCGAGGTTATCTCACCATCAACTGCATAAAAGAGATTTTCGATGTCGGTGAAACTCAGGTATTCCAGAACTGTAACGATAAAATTGTGACGACAACACCTCGGAGCTCAACTCCCCAGGACACTGCCACAACCCCTAAATGTCACGAGGCACCAAGAACAATGTTCTCGTCACAAGACTATCGAAACGATTCCAAGATACCCGTGTGATCCTAAAAAAATCGTGAAATTTGAGGAGAGGGAAATCAAAACTTCTACGTCAGGAGGCCTCACAAGAGCGATGAAGGGACTGAGGAGTAAAAAGAATCCTACTCTCCGATATATATAATCCTAAGACTCAAAACATTTTGTCCTAAACTCAACAACGTCAGCGATTCGATCAAGCAGGGACTCCTAAGTTGGGGATGGCTCTGATTACCAACTTGTAACACCCACGATGCGGCTATATCTCCCACATGTCGAGGCACGACTAAGAGGCATAACCGCATGGTGGTTTAGTCGCAAGTGGGGTGATCTTCACACAATCCCATGTACTGAATAAGAAAGGGATAAATAGTTGGCTTACAATCGCCACTTCACACAAATAACAGGTTAAACATACATCATCCAGCATACAATCAAGGTCCGACTACGGAACCAAAATAAAAGAAGACAACCCCAACTGCTAGATCCCCGATGTCCCAACTAGGCACCACTACTGATCATCCGAAAAGACAGAAAACAACGACCAAGATCTTCATCAAGCTCCCACTCGAGCTCGGTTGCGTCACCTGGTATCATCGGTACCTGCAACTGTTTGGAAGTATCTTTGAGTCCTAAGGACTCAGCAATCTCACACCCACGAGATCAAGACTATTTAAGCTTATGGGTTGTAGCGACCAGACCTCAAACAGTCCAATCTCTGTGCTCCGGTGTCATCCCTGGATCAGTAATGCTGACACCACACAGTACTTGAAGGATTTATGGCAGAGTAGCAATCACACACTTATTACATCGAGTGTCTCCAAAGATAACTTATTACAATAAAAATGGCTTAAGGCCATCTAATAACGATAACAGCGGAAGCCTTGGAAGATAAGTGAGTCCATCAACTCCAACGACATCACTGAGTATAGAACCACGACCTAAAACTCCTTAATCGTCGTCTGAAAAGTCTGCAACATTAACGTTGCAGCCCGAAAATGGGTCAGCACATGGAATATGCTGGCAATGTAACACATAGAGAATAATGGAATGAAACAGCTATACTATATGCATATTTGGCTGGTGGAAAGCTCTATGGTTACAGTTTTGCGTAAAGCCAATTTTTCCCTACTGCAAAGGAATAAATTTATTTAACTATTATGGTGGTTGTTAAACATTGAGAATGGTTGACAGCATTCTCAATCCCAATTAAACATCATCATTAAACAAACCCAACAAAATTAATCTTTAGAGTAA